>NW_022589727.1:20819402-21117123 GCF_004348235.1 Phoca vitulina
CTTTAAAAAAAAAAAAATAAAAAAAAAAAAATAAATGCCGCATTGTAGAACCAGGTCAGCCAAGAAAGCTGCTTCTCTTCTAAGTTCAGAAAACCACTTTAGGGGCGCCTGGGTGGCTCAGTTGGTTAAGCATCTGCCTTCGGCCCAGGTCATGATCCTAGGGCCCTGGGATCGAGCCCCACATTGGTTGGGCTCCCTGCTCAGCAGGAAGCCTGCTTCTCCCTCTGCCTGCCGCTCCCCCTGCTTGTGCGCTCTCACTCTCTCTCTCTGTCAAATAAATAAGATCTTTAGAAAAGAAAGGGGCACCTGGGTGGCTCAGTCGTTAAACGTCTGCCTTCAGCTCAGGTCATGATCCCGGGGTCCTGGGATCGAGCCCCGCATCGGGCTCCCTGCTCGGCGGGAAGCCTGCTTCTCCCTCTCCCACTCCCCCTGCTTGTGTTCCCTCTCTCGCTGTGTCTCTCTGTCAAATAAATAAAATCTTAAAAAAAAAAAAAGAAAAGAAAACCACTCAATCCCAAAGTATACCAATATGGCGAGGACCAGGAGAGTGCCATGATCAGGAAGGCACACTACTGCTGGTTCTCTACAGTATTTTGCTCTGCCTGCTACAATCCACACCAAGTTAGATGCTTTCTACCATTCCTCTTGCCACTTAACGTGTCTGGACACTGGCATCTCTGTCAACGCTGCCCCAGAAAAATCATTTTCGTCATCTCACTAATGTCTTCTGTGGGTACATCTGCTTGTCCAAAACTAAATCACATCCAGAACTCTAGCTGCAAGAAAATCTGGGAAATATACTTTCACTTTTCTGTCCACTTTACTACAGGAAGACACACTAAGAGGTTCAGCATCAAGCGTGCCCATTCATCACACCTACAAGCTTGAGCTGAGACCAGGGACTCTGGGCTAGAAAGAAAACAGCCACTGTCCTTATTCACAGGCTTAAAACTGTGGGTCACTTTGTCATTATTTGAAGTTTCAGCTTAAAATAACCTGTCTAGGGACGCCTGGGTGGCTCAGTCGATTAAGCGTCTGCCTTCGGCTCAGGTCATGATCCCAGGGTCCTGGGATCAAGTCCCGCATCGAGCTCCCTGCTCCGCGGGGAGCCTGCTTCTCCCTCTGCCTCTGCCTCTCTGTCTCTCATGAATAAATAAATAAAATCTTAAAAAAAAGTAATAACCTGTCTAACTTCATTTAAAATTTAAAAAAAAATCTAAACATGGCAATCAAACTCTGATAAAATATGTTCTCATTTTCATAATCATTAGATATTCTATAATAACCCGGGTGCCTGGGTGGCTCAGTCGGTTAAGCGCCTGCCTTCAGCTCAGGTCGTGATCCCAGGGCCCTGGGATTGAGCCCCGCATCGGGCTTCCTGCTCCTCAGGGAGCCTGCTTCTCCTCCCTCTGGTCCTCCACCCCCACTCGTGCTCTCTCTCTCTCTCTGACAAAATCTTTAAAAAAAAAAGCCCATTTATTTTACTCATTATACTCATATAATATTGGTATTTTTAAATCTGCAAAAGAATACAAAATGTATTTTTATATCTACCATCCAGAAGCAGCAAATGTTATATTTATATTTGCTTCAAATTGCTCGTAAAAAATTTAATCAAAGATCTGTTTGTTCCTCCTCCCCATTCCTATTCTCTTCCCTTCCTCACAAAACAGTAACGACCATTAATTTGATGCGTATTCTTCTCATTCATATTCCAGCCCTTTACTGAATATGCATATATCCACATATACATATAAAGTTGTATGTGGCTTTTACATTTATATAAATGGCTTTATATTTTTCATGTGCAATATTCTGTAACGTTTATTTCATTCATCATTGCTATTTATGGTGTCTATAAGTATTTACTTCATTATAAGAAATAATAGCATTAGAACTTTCTATAATAAGTTGTCTCCCAAATTTAAACATTTTATTCATGTAAATCTTAATGTAGAAACCCCTTGTAATTAGTTTTAAGTCAGCTTCACTATATTTGATTTTCTAAGCAGAAGATCTATTTATGCAAAAATAACATTGTTAAACTATAGTTAAAATCTTTTCTATCTTAGTGGCATAAACATCCCAGCCAGGCTTTCAAGAAAGTGCATTTGATAGAATAGAAAAATTGGACCATCTTCATAATCATATACTTAAAATTATATTTCTCATTGGTTCACGTTTCATTAATTAGTTTGTTAAATTAATCCACACTTGCACCACAAATGCTCAAAAAGTTAAAATCACATACTATCATATCAACAATTACCATCTTAACCACATCATTTTTATGAATTATTTACATAATAACTCCTATTTAACTATAAAAGTGGTGCATCAACTTAGAAAAAACACAATTAACAAGGAACCATCAGACTCCAGAACAAGACTAGGATTCTTACTATTGAACCTTATTCTGAGGATCCTAACAAACACAACAGATAAGAGAAAGAAGTATTATAAATACTGAAAGGAAGAAGTAAATCTGTATTTGCTAGTTATATGATTGCTTACCAAAAATGTTTGAAACAATCAACTGGAAAATTACAAGAACAAGAGAACTTAGTAATATTCAGCCTTCATAATTGTTTTGTTAGACTCACTGTTTTTAAACTTTGTTTAGTTGCTGATTTTTAAATTGGAATATTTCAGTTAAAACCTGATTTCCAGTAATTCTTTGTTTGTCAAGAGTAAGTTTGCTTGAATCATGCACAGAAGCAATTGCCTATCCATTTTTGATAGGGCATATTCCAGTTCATCCAGTCCTACCTGGGCCACTTCACCTAGTTGTATTATTTGTCTAGTGTTTAAAACCATCTGAATTTTCAACGATGCCAAAAATGTAACATTTAGCAGACTTGATGTATGAAAATGTAAAGGTCTATATGGTCAAAGACTCCCAAGGCAAAATTAAACTAAATGACACTGGAGAAAATATTTGAGAAATAGAAGATTACTTTTTTTAAGGATTTTATTTATTTATTTGACAGAGCACAAGCAGGCAGAGAGGCAGAGGGAGAGGGAGAAGCAGGCTCCCCTCTGATCAGGGAGCCTGATGCGGGGCTTGATCCCAGGACCCTGAGATTGTGACCTGAGCCAAAGGCAGACGCTTAACCAGCTGAGCCACCCAGGCACCCCAGAAGATTACAATTCTAAAAATCCTGCCAACCAACAGTTTAAAAAACAAGAAGGAAGGAAGGAAAGACAGAGGGGGAGGCGGAGAAAAGATCCTATAGAAAAATAAGCTAAAGGTAATGAATAGAAAATTTATTTAAATATACAAATGGCTAATAAACTATAAATTAAAACCAACGTAACCATTTTTTTGCCCATTAAGATTATGCTTTTTAATCATAATATCTAGTACTTTCAAGAAATGGGAAAATAGTTGTTATTGGGTGAAATTTATTTTGGCAGTATTTATAAATATTTTAAGTATATACATGTATATGACATCATCAAGATGGCAGAATAGGAGGACCCAGCCTTCATACCCTGACAAACACCAATTTAACAAATACCCATGGATAAAAAGTTCCTCTGTGAGACCTCTGGGCTCTAGTTGAGAATATCCAGAATCCCAGTGGTGCACAAAATCCAAGAGCAGCTGCATTGAGAAGGGTAAGAACTCTTTAAATTTAACGGTTCACACCCCTCCCCCAAACTGGCACAGCTCAGCACTGAGAGAGATACTTTTGGTGCCTGATTTCTCTACAGGGGAAACAGAATGATGTGAGCATCCAGCTTCCCCAGTCTTTTGGGGAACTGCTCAAGAGGTTTGCTTCTGGGGCGCCTGGGTGGCTCAGTTGGTTAAGCGACTGCCTTCGGCTCAGGTCATAATCCTGGAGTCCCTGGATCGAGTCCCGCATCGGGCTCCCTGCTTGGCAGGGAGTCTGCTTCTCCCTCTGACCCTCCCCCATCTCATGCCCTCTCTCTCTCTTTCATTCTCTAAAAAAAAAAAAAAAAAAAATAAAAAAAAAAAAAAAAAAAAAAAGAGGTTTGCTTCTGGTTCACCTCACTAAGAATGCTAAGGGAATAGATACGGCTAAATAACCTGGGGGCAGCTAAGAACAAAGAAAAAGGGTGAGGGCTCAAAGCCTTTGGTCAATGACCCCTCTGGGGACCAGCTGAGCCCACAGACCCCAGTAGTCGCCTTGACTCTGTCAGATTGGGAGAAGGTGCACAACCCTAAGATTGTTCCTTCAGGAGAGAGGGAGAGCAGTGAAGCTTGTGCCCATCATCACAGCATCTCAGTGCGCTGCCCTTAGGAAAAGGAGTGGTTGACTCTCAGCACTTGGCACAACACTGTAGTGTAGGGAGAAAGCACACAATCCCAAGACTTCCACATCAGGAAGGAGTAAGAGGAGTGGAGCAGCTGTATTCATAAAAATTTTGAGAAACTTCAGAATCTCTACTCTCTTCTGAAAGCTAGTCAATAAAGGCTAGGTGACTGCTTCTTCAAATGCACAGACACTAATGCAAGGCTACAAGGAACATAAAGATTAGGGTAACAACACAACTAAAGACAAAATAAATTTCCAAAAACTAATCCCAAAGAAATGGAGATCTATGAATTGCCTGGCAAAGAATTCAAAATAATAATCTTAAAGAAACTCAATGAACTGCAAAAGAACACAGACAACTAAATGAAATCAGGAAAGCAATAAACAAAATGAGTAGCTCAACAAAGAGAAACCATAAAATAAGAACTGAACTGAAATTCTAGAGCTGACAAATACAATAAATGAAATGAAAAATGTAACCGAGCTCTAAAAGTAGATTCAATCAAGCAGAAGAAGAATCAGTGAACTCAAAGACGGATCATTTTATTTATTTATTTATTTTTAATTTATTTTAAAGACATCATTTTAAATTATCCAGTCAGAGGGGAAAAAGAGGAAAGAATGAAAAAAAATGAAGAAAGGCTCTAGGACTTAAGGCATAATATCAAGAAAAACAATATATGCATATGGGAATCCCAGAAGAATCTGAGAAAGAGAAAGGCATAGAAAGCTTGTTTAAAAAAATAATGTTGAAAACTCTTCAAACTCTTCAAATATAGGGAGGGAAATGGACATCCAGATGCATGAAAATTCCAAGACTGGCGGAACTAAAGAGGTCTACACTGAGACACATTATAATTAAATTGTCAAAAGTGAAACACAAAGAGAGAATTTTGAAAGCAGGAAGAGAAAAGGAGCTCATTGCCTACAAGGAATGCCCATGAGACTATGAACAGATTTTTCAGCATAAACCTAGCAGGTCATGAGAGAGTAGGATGATATATTCAAAGTACACAAACAACAAAAATAACAGCACACTGCCAACCAAAAATACTATACCTGGCAAACTGTTCTTTAAAAAAGGAGAGATAGATGACAGACAAGTAACACTGAGGAAGTTTGTCACCACTAGACATGCCTTACAGGAAGTGCTAAAGAAAGTTCCTCAAGTTGAAATGAAAGAATGCTAAAGAGCAACACAAAAGCATATGAATGTATAAATCTCACTGGTAGGGACATCTGGGTGGCTTAGTCAGTTAAGTGTCCCTTCAGCTCATGTCCTGATCCCAGGGTCCTGGGATCTGCTCGCAGGGAGCCTGCTTCTTCCTCTCCCTTTGACCCTCCCCCTCTGCTCATGCTCTCTCTCTCTCTCTCAAATAAATAAAATCTTAAAAAAATAAAAATAAATAAATCTCACAGGTAAAGGTAAATACATAGACAAACACAGAATTATGTAATACTGTAATGGTGGTGCATAAGTCACCTTTAACCCTAGAATAAAAGTTAATAGATAAAAGTGTTAAGAATAACTATAACTAAAAAATCTGTTAATATATACATAATATAAAAGATATAAATTATGACATCAATAATATAATAATACCAATAACATCAATAATAAAGTGTATGTGTATGAAGTAAAAGTGTAGAGTTTCTTTATGCAATTGAAGTTTGGTTATCAGCTTTAAATAGACTGTTATGTTTTATGTAAGCATCAGAGCAATCACAAAGAAAATACCTAAAGAAAATGTACAAAAGAAAAAGGAATCAAAACCTATCAATATGAAAACTCATCAAATACAACAGAAGATAGCAAGAGAGGAAGAAAGGGAAAAAAGAACTATAAAACAGACTGAGAATGATTCATGGAATGGCAGTATGAAGTCCTTACCTGTCCATAATTACTTTAGATGCAAATGAATTAAACTCCCCAACTAAAAGACATAGAGTGGCTGAATGGAGAAAAAAAATTAGATGGAACTACATGCTGAATAAAAGGAACTCACTTTAGGGTGGTTGAGTCAGCTGATCGTGGGACTCTTGATTTCAGCTCTGGTCATGATCTCAGGGTCGGGGGATTGAGGCCCCAGTTGGGCTCTGTGTTCATCTTGGAGTCTGCTTGAGATTCTCTCTCTCCCTCTGCCACTCCACCCCCACCGGTCTCTCTGTCCCTCTCAAATAAATAAATAAATCTTTTTTAAAAATTAAAAAAAATAAAAGGAACTCACTTTAGATTCACATATAAGACACACATAGGCTAGGGGCACCTGGGTGGCTCAGTTGGTTGAGTGGCTGACTCTTAATTTCAGCTCTGGTCATGATCTCCCAGTCCTGGGATCAAGCCCAGTGTGGGGCTCCACACTCAGCAGGGAGTCTGCTTGAGATTCTCTCTCTCCCTCTGCCCCTCCCCCCACTACTGCTGTCTCCCTCTCTCTCAAAATAAATAAATAAATCTTAAAAAAAAAGACACACAGTGGCTAAAAATGAAGGGATGAAAAATATTATTCCATGCAAATAGTAACCAGAAGAGAGCAGAGGTGGCTATATTTACATCAGACAAATAGACTTTAAGTCAAAAACCAACAAGAGACAAAGATATATGTGTTATATTATATATATCACTGTTTTTAAACTTTGTTTAGTTGCTGATTTTTAAATTGGAATATTTCAGTTAAAACCTGATTTCCAGTATGTGTATGAAGTAAAAGTGTAGAGTTTCTTTATGCAACTGAAGTTTGGTTATCAGCTTTATATATTATATATATATAATAAAAGGGTCAATTATATAATATATATCATTATATAATGATAAAAGGGTCAATTCAATAGGAAGATATAACAATTATGAGTATGTATGCACCCAACATCAGAGCACCTAAATATATAAAGCAAATATTAACAGATATGAAGGGAGAAATAGACAGCAATATAGTAATAGAAGGAGACTTCAATACCCCACTTTCATTTAAGGGTAACATCCAGAGAGAAAATCAATAAGGAACAGCAGAACTGAATAACTTTACAGACCAGATAGACCTAATAAGATATATGCAGAACACTTCATCCAACAGCAGCACAATACACATTCTTCTCAAGTACATACAGAACATTCTCCAGGATAGATCCTATGTTAAAAGACAAACAAATCTTAACAAATTTAGCAAGATTGAAATCATCCCAAATATTTTTCCAAACACAATGGAATGAAACTAGAAATTAATAATGCAAGAAGATGAGAAAATTCATAAATATATGGAAATTAAATAACACACTCTTGAATAACCATTGGGTCAAAGAAGAAATCAGAGGGAAATTAGAAAATATTATGAGAAAACAAAAAAGAAAAAACAGCATACCAAAAATTATGGGATGCAATGAAAGCAGTAGTAAGGGAATTTTATGGTGAGAAATGCCTACATTAAAAAGAAGAAAGATCTGAAATAACAAGCTAACTTTACACCCCAAGGAACTTATAAAAAAGGAAGAAACCAAGCTTAATTAGCCAAAGAAAAGAAACAATAAAGACTAGAGCAGAGGGGCACCTGGGTGGCTCAGTCGTTAAGCGTCTGCCTTCAGCTCAGGTCATGATCCCAGGGTCCTGGGATCGAGTCCTGCATAGGGCTCCCTTCTCAGTGGGGAGTCTGCTTCTCCCTCTCCCACTCCCCCCTGCTTGTGTTCCCTCTCTTGCTGTCTCTCTCTCTAATAAATAAATAAAAAATCTTAAAAAAAAAAATAGAGCAGAAATAAATGAAATAGAAAATTCTACAAAACCAAGGGTTGGTTTTCTGAAAAGGTTCATAAAGATAAGCCCTTAATGGGGCCCCGGGCTGTATCGGTCAGTAGAGCATGTGGCTCTTGATCTTGGGTTTGTGAGTTTGAGCCACATGTTGGGTGTAAAGATTACTTAAAAATAAAATCCTAAAGAGAAGACAAGCCCTTAGCTAGACTAAGAAAAAAGAGAACACTCAAATAAATAGAAATGAAAGAAGATATATTACAACTAATGCCTCAAATAAAAAAAATTCAGGGACTATTATGAACAATTATTTGCAACAAATTGGATGATCTAGAAGAAATCGATAAGTTCTTAGAGACAAAAAATGTGCCAAGGCTGAATCAAGAAGAAATAGTAAGCTGGAAGAGACCAATAACAAGTAAGAAGATTGAATCAGTAATAAAAAAAAAAAAAAATCCCGGGGCGCCTGGGTGGCTCAGTCGTTAAGCGTCTGCCTTTGGCTCAGGTCATGATCTCAGGGTCCTGGGATCAAGCCCCACATCAGGCTCCCTGCTCGGCGGGAAGCCTGCTTCTCCCTCTCCCACTCCCCCTGCTTGTGTTCCCTCTCTCGCTGTGCCTCTCTCTGTCAAATAAATAAATAAAATCTTTAAAAAAAAAAAAACTCCCAAAAAAGGAAATCCCAGTACCAGATGGCTTCACAGTTGAATTCTACCAAATATTTAAGGAAGAATTAATACTAATCCATCTTAAACTGTTGGTTCCAAAACACTGAAGAGGGGGAAGGCTTCCAAACTTACAAAGCCAGCATCACCCTGATACCAAAGCCAGTTAAAGACACCACAATAAAAGAAAAAATCCAATATCCCTAATGAATATAGATTCAAAAATCCTTAACAAAATATTGGAAAATTTAATTCAATAGCACATTAAAAAGATACACATAATTTATCCTTGGGATGCAAGGATAGTTCAACATAGGCAAATCAATCAATGTGATACGCAACAAACAATAAAGGAATGAAGGATAAAAATCACATGATCATCTCAATAGACGTAGACCAAGTATTTGACTAAACTAAACACCTTTTATGATAAAAACTGTCACTGAATAAGATATAGAAGAAATTTACTTCTTCACAACCTACCACTAAGATCATACATACTCAATGATAAAACACTGAAAGCTTTTCCTTTAAGATCAAGATAAGACAAGGATGCCCCCTCTTGACACTTTTATTCAACATAGTACTAGAAGTTTTAACCAGAGAATTTAATCAAGAAAAAGACAAGCTATCTAAATCAAAACAATCCCAATTCCAAAAGTATCAAAAAGAATAAAGTATTTAGGGAATGCCTGGGTGGCTCATTGGTTAAGCATCTACCTTTGGCTCAGGTCCTCAGGGATCTGGGATCAAGTCCAGCATGGGGCTCCTTGCTCAGCGGGAAGCTTGCTTCTCCCTCTGCCTGCCACTCCCCCTGCTTGTGCTCTCTCTCTGACAAATAAATAAATAAATAAAATCTTAAAAAAAAAAAGAAAAGAATAAAATATTTAGGAGTAAACTTAACCAAGGAAGTGGAAGATTTGTATACTGAAAACTATAAAACATTGATAAAAGAAATTTTTAAAGATACAAATAAATGGAAATACATTCTATGTTCATGGATTGGAAGAATTTTTATTATTAATATGTACCTACAATCCAAAGCAATGTACATATGCAATGTAGGCATTGCAACAGGCAACAAAAGCAAAATAGAGAAATGGAATTACATCAAACCAAAGCTTCTGCACAGGAAAGGAGACAATTAACAAAGTGAAAGACAACCTATGGAACAGAAGAAAATCTTTGCAAACCATATATCTGATGAAGGGTTAATATTCAAGAAATATTAGTAATTCAAACAATAGTGGAAACAACCAAATAACTTGATTTTAAAAATGGGCGAGGGACCTGAATAGATGTTTCTCCAAAGAAGATATATAAATGGCCAACAGGTATTTGAAAAGGTACTCAATATTACTAATCATCAGGGAAAAACAAATTAAAACCACAATGAGATATCACCTCACATCTGTTAGGATGGCCATTATTAAAAAAGAAAAAGGCTGGGGTGGGGGGTGCCTGGGTGGCTCAGTCAGTTAAGTATCAGACTTTTGATTTCAGGTCATGTCATGATATCAGGGCTGTGAGATCCAGCCCTATGTCGGGCTCACTGCTCAGTGCAAAGTCCGCTTGAGATTCTCTCTCTCTCTCCCTCTCCCTCTACCTCTCCCCCTGCTCTCGCTCCCTTTTTCTCTAAAATAAATAAATAAAATCTTTAAAAAAATATGATAGCAAGTGTCAGTGAGGATGTGGAGAAAAGGGAACCTTTGTATACTGTTGGTTGGAGTGTAAATCAGTGAAGCCACTATAAAAAATAGTATAGAGGTTCCTAAAAAAAAGTAAAAATAGAAATATCATATGATCCATTAATTCTGCTTCTGGATATATATCCAAAGGAATTGAAATTAGTATCTTTAAGAGATATCGGCATTCCCATGTTCTCTGTAGCGTTGTTCATAATAGTGAAGACATGGAAACAACCTAAATGTCCAACAGTGGGTGAATGGATAAAGAAAATGTCGTATATACACACAATGGAATACCATTCAGTCATGAAAAAGAAGGAAATCCTGCCATTTGTGATCAAATGGACAAGTCTGGAGAACATGATGGTAGGTGAAATAAGCCAGATCCCAGAGAACAAATACTACCTGATCCCATTTATATGAGGGATCTAAAATAGTTAAACTCATAGAAGCAGAGAATAGAATGATGACTACCAGAATCTGAGAAGAGGAAATGGGGAGGTGTTAGTCGAAGGGTACAAAGTTGCAGTAATGTAAGATGAAAATGTCCTAGAGACTACTGTTCAGCATAGTGCTTATAGTTAATAATACTGAATTGTATACCTAAAAATTTGCTAAGATGGTAGATCTGATGATGTTCTTATGACACATACAATTAGTAAATAAAGAGGGTGGGAAGACTCTTCTGGAAATGAGGGATACGTTTATGGCATTATGGCATTAATTGTGGTAATGGTTTCATGTATGTATACTCATCTTCTAATTAATCAAGTTGTATATGCTAAATATGTACAGCTTTTTCCATGTCAGTCACACCTCAATAAAGTGGCTTAAAATATGGGGCACCTGGGTGGTTCAGTCAGTTAAGCAACTGCCTTCGGCTCGGGTCATGATTCCAGGGTCCTGGGAACAAGTCCCGCATTGGGCTCCTTTCGCAGTGGGGAATTTGCTTTTCCCTCTGCCTGTTCTGCCTGTTCTGCCTGCCACTCCCTCTGCTTGTGTTCTCTCTCTCTCTGACAAATAAATAAAATTTAAAAAAAAAAAGTGGCTTAAAATATGTATGTGCCTTTTGATAGGGAATTTCACTTCTATAAATTGATCCCGTTGAAATGCTTGCACATATACACCAAGATATACATACATAAGTAAATTTAATGCAGCGTAAAAGTCATTACCAAGATATTAGTGTCCCCTCATCATCATATTTGTGCTTCAGGGCCCCCTGGAACATAACTCCAACACAGGGTTTATCTTGATTGGTCAGTGTCCCTAAAGGAGAATTCAGCTGGATGGTATAATGGAGAAGCAAAGAAAGTTGGTGCTGTAAATTAAGGGAGGTTGGGGTGGTCTAAACTAATCCAAGATGGGGAAGGAAGTCCACGTGGAGAGGGTGAGAAGAAGCCTATGGAGGGTTCAGGACCCCAGGGGGATCTCATATGGGGATTGTACAGGGATGGCTGTGTGAGTACCAAGGGGGACTAACCACTAAGAGCCCAGGCTCTGGGGACAGTTTCAATGGTAACAGAAGGATTAGCAGTATTAGCGGCAACCTCTGTGGATTAAATTCCAGATGCCTCCCATCTTCCTGGATCAAGATAAGCATCTGGATTCCAGTGCCATCTAGTGGAGATGGGCAAAGACCCCAAATAATCACTGATCGTAGAGTGACCCCATATATTGGAGAAGCTGAAAAAGAAAGGGGCTTAGTTATACCAAGACAACCAGTGTAAACTGGGAGAAATGGTCATTGTAGTAATAATAAACGTCTTATCTACTTTGGAAAACAGGAGAAAATACACAGGCAGACCTCATGTTATTGCACTTCACAGACACTGCATTTTCCACAAATGGAAGGTTTGTGGCAACCCTGCATCGAGCAGTTCCATCCGTGTCATTTTTCCAGCAGCATTTGCTCGCTTCCTGTCCCTGGGTCACATTTTGGTAATCTTCACAATATTTCAAACTTTTTTCATTATTATTATTATATTTGTCATGGTGATCTGTGATAAGTGATTCTCTTTCAGTGATTTTTGATGTTACTATTGTAATTGTTTGGGGACACCATGAACCACCCCTATAATATGGCCAACATAATAATTGTGTTTGGGTCACCTGGCTGGCTCAGTCAGTAGAGCATGTGACTCTTGATCTCTGGGTCACGAGTTCGAGCCCCACGCTGGGCGTAGAGATTACTTAAAAACAATAAATAGATAAAATAAATGTGTGTGTTCTGACTGCTTCACTGATTGGCCTTCCCCCTTATCTCTCTCCCTCTCCTCAGACCTCCCTATGCCCTAAGACACAACAATATTGAAATTAGACCAATTCATAACCCTCAATGGCTTCTAAGTGTTCAAGTGAAAAGAGCTACATGTCTCACAATTCAAATTAAAAGCTAGAAATGATTAAGCTTAGTGAGGAAGGCATGTCAAAAGCAGACATAGGCTCAAGGCTAGGCCTCTTGTGCTAAACTGTTAGCCAAGCTGTGAATGCAAAGGAAAAGTTCTTGAAGGAAATGAAAAGTACTACTTCCGTGAACACATAAAGGATAAGAAAGCCAAAACAGCCTTATTGCTGAGATGGAGAAAGTTTGAGTGGTCTGGATAGAAGATCAGACCAGCTACAACATCCCCTTAAGCCAAAGCCAAATCCAGAGCCAGGCCCTGACTCTCTTCAATTCTGGGAAGGCTGAGAGAGGTGAGGAAGCTGCAGGAGAAAAGTCTGAAGCTAGCAGAGGGTGGATCATGAGGTTTAAGGAAAGAAGCCGCCTCCATGACATCAAAGTGCAAGGTGAAGCAGCAAGTGCTGATGGAGAAGCTGCAGCCAGTGATCCAGAAGATCGAACTAGAATAACGGATGAAGTGGCTAACTGAAGAACAGATTTTCAATGTAGATGAAACAGCCTTCTATGGAAGAAGGTGCCATCTAGGACTTTCCCAGTTAGAGAGAAGTCAATGCCTGGCTTCAAAGCTTCAAAGGACAGGCTGACTGTCTTGTTAGGGGCTACTGCAGCTGGTGACTTTAAGTAGAAGCCAAAGCTCCTTTGCCATTCTGACAATCCTAGGGCCCTGAAGAATTATGCTAAATCTACTCTGCCTGTGTTCTAGAAATGGAACAACAAAGCCTGGATGACAGTACATCTACTTATAACATGGTTTACTGGATATTTTAAGGCCACTGTTGAGATCTGCTGAGAAGGAAAGATTCCTTTCAAAATATTACTGGTCACTGACAAGGCACCTGGTCACCCAAGAGCTCTGATGGAGATGTACAATGAGCTGAATGTGGTTTTCATGCCTGCTAACTCAACATCCATTCTGTAGCCCATGGATCAAAGGGCAATTTTATCTTTCAAGTCTTATGATTTAAGAAGTATGTTTCATAAGGCCATAGCTGCCATAGACAGAATTGTTCTGATGGATCAGGGAAAAGTCAATTGAAAACCTTCTAGAAGTGATTCACCATTCTAGATGCCATTAAGAACATTCATGATTCATGGGAAGAAGTCAAAATATTAACATTACCAGAAATTCAGAAGTTGATTCCAGCTCTCATGGATGACTGAGGGATTCTAGACGTCAGTGGAGGAAGTCCCTGCAGATGTGGTGGAAATAGCAAGAGAACCAGAATTAGAAGTGGAGTCTGAAGACGTGACTGAATTGCTGCAAGCTCCTGATAGAATTTTTACAGATGAAGAGTTTCTTCTTATGGATGAGCAAAGAGAGTGGTTTCTTGAGAGGGAAACTATGCATGGTGAAAATGCTGTGAAGATTGTTGAAATGACAATAACGGATTTAGAATCTTTCATAAACTTGGTTGAGAAAGCAGCGGTAGGGTTTGAGAGGATTGACTCCTGTGTGTGGAAAGAAGTTCTGTGGGTAAAACAGCATTCATGCTACAGAGAAGTCGTTCGTGAAAGGAAGAATCAATCGATGTGGCTAACTTCATTGTTGTCTTATTTTAAGAAATTGCTACAGCCACGCAACCGTTAGCAACCACGACCGTGATCAATCAGCAGCCAAAACATAGAGGCAAGACCCTCCCCCCAGCAAAAGATTGACTCACTGAAAGCTCAGATAATGGTTAGTATTTTTTTAGCAATAACAAATTTTAAAATTAAAGTGTGTACATTTTTTTCAGACATAATGCTATTGTGCACTTACTAGACTACAGTCTAGTGTAAACATAAGTTTTATATGCATGCGGTATCAAAAATTTCTTTTGACTTACTTTATTGCAATATTGGCTTTATTGCAGTGTTCTGGAACCGAACCTGCAATGTCTCTGAGGCATACCTGTATGTTGATGTCATTGTATATAGCAAAACAAATGCTACATTTCTTATATTTTGAGTGGCATGTGACCATTTATATCATTGCCTTTGTCACAGTAAAAGAATTAAAAATCAAAATAGTTTATGAACATCTGAATTATAAAATTCTGTATGTACATGATATAAACTGAAATAGATTTGTATGTACAGACATGGAAAGATAAGTACAATGTAAGAAAATTCTGAAAGATTCCTTGTGGTTTTGTGTTGTGTCAACTTGGTTTTATACTGCAACTAGGGTTTCCATAATTCCACCTTCTTAAGATATTGGATTAGAGTTGGCCAAAAGAGAAATGTATTTCAGAGTTAGTTAGGATGTGGAAGTAATGCATCAGACATTACTCTCTGAAGGTCCCTATTGTTAGATAGGGAGTCTTATCTCATTGTTACTAATTTTAGGGTTATAATTTAGAAATCCTAGCCAATCATTAATTATATTTCAATGTTCATGTTATATTTTTTCAAGGAAAATATTTTCAAAATCACCAGACACCAATGGTGTAAACAAAACAAAACAAAAAACAAAAAACCCTTCTTCATTATGGGATAGTTTCCATTATTGTCTTTAAAGCATTTTTCTTTGCAAGCTTCTTCAGTCTTTTTTTTTTTTTTTTCAGTATAGTCTACTCCCTACCTCAGAGCATGGCACATAAAATTGCCCACAATCAGTAACTCATCCCTTAATAATGCCCCTTGAAACAGTATTTTTATTGGCCTCAGGTATATTAATTACATGTGTTCAATATATTATTTTAGAATCCAAAAGGTAATTACAATTAAGTTTTATACACGGTTAGAACACAATTTATTATAATTGCTTCAGGTGTTACTGTACTTCTGTCTAGATGGCATTTTTAACCTCTTTTCCAATTTCTGAGGGAATTTATGTAATCACAATTTAAGTTTCAGAATTTCACAGCTTCCACCTAACTATCAGTCTCACTTTTATTTTTTTATTTTTTCCAGTCTCACTTTTAAAATCGTTATTTCTTCTTTCTTTTTTTTTTTTTCTTTTTCGTTATTTCTTATTTCAATTGCAACTTCTTTTCACATAAAATCAGCTCAGGCTTGAAGAAGCTTCCTGTTACTAAACTTCTGTACATGTGGCCCCTTTACGATTCTGGCACCATTGCAGGCCATATATTTTTACTATTAAGTAATGAAATTGACATCTAATTAACCAAGCTTAGAAAAATTTGGAGAAAAAAACGATTGTATGAATTTTCTGTATTAATACAGTGCGAGCCTTGGGGTGCCTGGGTGGCTCAGTCGTTAAGCGTCTGCCTTCGGCTCAGGTCGTGATTCCAGGGTCCTGGGACCGAGCCCCGCGTCGGGCTCCCTGCTCAGCGGGAAGCCTGCTTCTCCCTCTCCCTCTGCCTGCCGCTCTGCCTACTTGTGCTCTATCTCTCTGTCAAGTAAATAAATGAAATCTTAAAAAAAAAAAAATACAGTGCGAGCCTCAATCTTAGCCTGCATAACCATCATAATATAATTTTGCCTGGTCTCCATTACAGCATTAGTCAGGAGAGGCTAGATGATGCTGGGCTACCAAACAATTCCCCAAATCTCAGTGGCTTACAAAAACAAAGGTTAATTTTTCTCTTGCACTACGTGTCCATTATGGGCCAGCAGCAGCTTTGTTGCACATCCTATTCTCTCTGGAACCCTGGGTGAGCACCCTTCATCTGGAACATCGCTGATTATCATGGCAAAGAAAAAGAGAACACGTGACCCATGAGCAAACTCTTCTGCCCAGACACAACACGGGTCAGTTTCATTCATAGCTCATGGCCAAAGCAAGTCATAAGGCCAAACCTGCCATTAAGGTGGTGAGGATACATAATAGTCCAATAGGGAAGGGCAGGAAATACTGGGGAACAATAATGTACCCTACCACAGTTTTCTCCTTTGACCAAAAAAAAAATCAAAGTTTTTATACATGAGCACCTCAAATTAATACCCAGTTTTACTGAAAGAAAAGTGTTTCTTCTTATCTATTTCCTCCTGTTTAATATAGTCTCTTCCATTTTTCCCCTCTGGGCTATATTTCTAAGAGCAACAAAATTTTAATGTTGGAAGTGCCTTTGGGACAGTCCGACTCAAGCTACTTATTGTATCAATATCCAGGGAGGAAATTGCAACATGTTCATGTCCTAAATTGCAATTAGACACAAAATAGGATAGAACCTAAGTTTCCCAGCTCATAACTGGATGCTTCTACCACATATAGCTTTGTTTCCAAAACTGAGTTATTAAAATGGTGTGATTTTTAATAAGTTAGAGTACATGGTATCATTCAGTACATAAAACATAATTACAGAAACATTTAAATGTGTGTGGGAAAGAAATGTAAAGATGGAACTTGTGTTAGGATATCATTTTCACAACATATGCTTTTGTATAAGGAATCCTCTGCCTGCAAATAGAAAACCCAACCCAAACTGGCTAAAGAAGAGGAAATTTATTGACTCACGTAATTAAAAAACTTTAGTGGAAAAGTTGGCTTTGAACATGAATCCAGGGGCTCAACTGATGTTACCAGGATCCTTGTATCTTTAGCTATTTTTTCCTCTGGGTTGACCTTCTACTCACACAGTCACTGAAGCACCAGGCTTACGTTCTAGAAGTGTAGTATCTCAGCCAAAAGCCTAGTCGTTCCAGGGACCTGGGGAAATCCTCTCACTGCTTGAGTCATAGGTTTATCCTTGAGTCCATCACGCCGGCAGAGGGAAGCAGTGTTCTGATTGGTTATGGCAGGTCATGTGACGTCAGAGCCGCATACACCACCCGCACTGATAGGGGAGGAAAGGTTGGTTTGTAAAGGGAAAATCAGATTGCTCTTTCCAGCAGAGGCAAGAGGCAAAAGCAACACACCTTCCTCGTAGCTACTGGTTGCTCTGGTTCTCCATGGGGAAGAGCAGGAAATTTTGGCAAAATTTATAAAAAAAAAAAAAAGAGTAAAAACCATAAAATGGATTTGATAAATAGGTGTATGGTGGAAAATAACATGGGAATGATTACTACAAGAAATATTAGCATAAACAAGGTGAACTCTTCTGTGGAATCAAAGAAATCTGAATATGAGGATCAAAAATAAATTGGGAATGAAAATATATGATTAAAAGAGTCTGTTTTCCTTTGGGAAGTGTCTACATATTTTTCTCCTGTATCCCTCCCAAACACACCACCCACCACCAATCTTTGTTAAAATATGTGTAGGTTTCTCGGAGAAGAAAAATTTCTAGTTTTGTTGCTATGGTTCCCAGGTGAGTTGCTAGTAGGAAAACAAGAACACCACTGTGATTTTTTGACAGTATATCCTGTCGTACCCAGAAAACACTTGAGAGCAAATGAGCAGTTTTAAACCACTGCTTCTGTTATTACAACGCAGTTTTCCACTTTGATTTTCTGCTTCAGTGTTCCAGAAATTATCCTCCAAATTACATGATATGCAAATAATTATTTAACTTATTGTCGATTTGTTAAAGAGAATACAGTAAAAATTTATACTTTCAGGTACACTATTCAATCAATAAAATGAACTTCAGGATGTATGTTGATATTTAAAACAGAAAAAAAGTGACTGAAATAAAAGTTCCTTATATCATCTTTCTTTCTTTCTTTCTTTCTTTCTTTCTTTCTTCCTTCCTTCCTTCCTTCCTTCCTTCCTTCCTTCCTTCTTTCTTTCTTTCTTTCTTTCTTTCTTTCTTTCTTTCTTTCTTTCTTTCTTTCTTTCTTTCTTTCTTTCTTTCTTTTTCTTTCTTCTTTTCTTTCGAGTAAGATCCATGCCCAACATGAAGCCCAATGTGGGGCTTGAATTCACAGGCCTGAGATCAAGACCTGAGCTGAGATCAAGAGTCAGATGCTCAACCAACTGAGCCACTCAGGTGCTCCAGAGAGGGCAACTATTTATTGAGGTTACTGGCAACTTGGAAGTTTACAAGAATCTCAGACTTTCATTTCAAACTAGTCTAGAGAGAGCATAGACATTTCTGTACTGGATAATGAAATGTTTCTTCCATAGTCACCTGATTTATTTTCCAGAACAAAATAGATGGACCCCACCTCACTGTAAGAGCTGTGAAAGCAAATGTCCATTTCATAAATTTTGTAGATAACTTTTCACATTTAAAACTCAAGTTATACTAGATAGCCTGGAACTTTAATATGTTAAATAAGTAAATATGCATGGGCATCAGTTTTAAATATTAAAGGGATACCTGAATAATTATTCTTCAGTAACACCTTATCAAAAATAGTTTGCTTATGGGCGCCTGGGTGGCTCAGTTGGTTAAGTGACTGCCTTAGGCTCAGGTCATGATCCTGGAGTCCCTGCTCAGCAGGGAGTCTGCTTCTCCCTCTGACCCTCCCCCCTCTCATGTGCTCTCTCTCTCTCTCTCATTCTCTCTCTCAAATAAATAAATAAAATCTTAAAAAAAAATAGTTTGCTTATGAGTATGATACCAGGAATATCATACTTAAAAATTGTTTACATAATTAAAGATGAGTAATGAAGGAACAGGAGCTGGGGTTGTAGTAAGAAGTGATTGAAGGGTAATTTGCTCATTCCACGGTAATGGTATTACTAGACTTGTCTAATATCAATATCCTTGAATGCAACATGTTTTTGACCAATTTTACATGCTTTTGTGGAAAAAAAGTGTTGGTGAAGTTTTGGTGTTATTTTAGTTATATTATATTTAGTTATTTTAGTCTCTTTTGATCAAAGCCAAAGACTCACTAAAAGGATCATGTGTCAGATGCCACCTCCTCACCCTGCCTTGCAAAGAACCCCACAAGTCTCTAGAAAATGGACCTTAAAACTATGAGAAATGAGTCAGGATTAAGCTTGAGTTTTGGAAATGCATAAGCAATCTGGAATAGAAGTCAGCGTCAACGTAAATTTCTTGATGAAGAAAGAAAGAAAAAGAAAAAGAAAAAGAAAGGAAGGAAGGAAGAAAGGAAGAAAAAATCAATTGTATGTATGTGTATGGACTATTTCACTCTGAGTGCTGCTTAACCAGAATTTAGTTAAGCCTCTAGAGCTAATTTTTTATTTTTACAAAAAATATGAGGTATAAAAGAAAACAAATGATGTCACTAAGAAGCAAACCAACATCTCTCAAATATGGGACATTTTATAGTATGGAACAATTTACCTGGCTTTTTAAAAAGTCAATAAAAAAATAAAAAATAAAGGGAGGGAGGGAAAAGGGGGAACTGCTTTATTTTAAAAGAAACCTAGGAGAAATAACCCAATATAATATACGGATTTCACTGAATCATGATTCTAGAAAGAACAAAATAGACAAATGAACAAACAAAAAAACACTTTAAAGTCAATTATAGAAGTTTGATTATGGTCTCCATTATTAGATGTTTCCAAGAAATTATTGTTTTGTTAAGTGCCATTGTGGTTATATAAGAAAAATCCATGTATTTTTAAAGATGCTTACCTGAGGCTCTTAAGGAAATAAACAGAGGACAAGGTAGATGAAACAATTAAGTAAATTTTGAATTTTTGTTAAGTCTGGATACTGGTAATATAGAGATTCATTGTACTATGCTCTACACAACTGGCATTATGATTTTATTGTAGATTAATTTAATTTTATAAAGAAGCCTTTAAAGACTTTACAATTAGGCTGGGTAATTGTTCGAAATTGAAGAGCATAACACTAAATGCAATCAATGCATGATCCTGGAGTGGATCCTGGACTAGAAAAGAACTGCTATAAAGGACATTTTGCACAATTTGAGGACTGCCTATACATTAGGTAATAGTATTATTGTATTAATGTTGAATATCCTGATTTTGGTAATTGTCCTTTGGTTATTTGAGTGTCCCTATTCTTAGGGGACACATACTGAAGTCTTTAGGCCTAAAGGGACATCATATCTGCAACTTACTCTCAAGTGGTTCAGAAAAAGCAGAAGAGCGTATTTAGATGATTGATGGGTAGATAAAGTGATATGGCAAAATATTAACAACTGATGAATCTGAGTGAAGGGTAAATAGTTCTTTGTATTATTCTTGCAAATTTACTGTAAATTTGAAATTATTTCAAAATAATAAGTTGTTATTAAAATAGTCATGACAACAAAAGAATTAGTATGAATGAAAGAATCCTATCTTCTTAGGGCACCTGGGTGGCTCAGTCAGTTAAGCGTCTGACTCTTAATCTTGGCTCAGGTCATGATCTCAGAGTCGTAAGATCGAGCCCTGTATTGGGTTCTGCGCACTCAGTGCAGAGTCTGCTTCTTCCTCTGTCCTCCCTCCACTCATGCTCTCTCTCTTTCTCTAAAATAAGTAAATAAATAAAATCTTTAAAATAAAAAACTTTAAAAAAAGAACCCTACCTTCTTTAAAAAGACCAATAAATTATGAATACAAAATAGGCAAATATTACACAAGTCATGATAAAAAATTATGAAAAAAGCCAATAAGTAATCCTGAAAATGCAAAATGTAATCGTTAAAATATAAAAGATTATATGGGTAAAACTGTAGACTAGGCATAATCAAAGAAAGAATAAATGATACAGAATACAGTACTTAGCATTCAGATGTAGTTTACCACAGAGAGAGAAAGAGATTAAAAATACGAAAGACCAGATAAGAGAAATGAAGGATAGGGAATTTATAACAAAACTGCTATTGTAATTCCAAAAGAGAGAATAGGGAATATTAAAAAATGTAAGTCCTTAGTTCAAAAGTTTACTCCTAGTATTGGGAAGGATAAATTAAAAGAAATACACACCCAGCCATATTGTAAGAACAAGAATAAATTTTGAGAGTTACCAGAAAGAAAAGACAATACTTACAAAATAACAATTAAACTAAAAAATAAAGTCTCATCAGCAATACTAGATGATAGAAGACAATGAAAGAAAATCTTCAAAGTGCTGAGGGAAAATTATGTCAATTTGCTAATCCCAGTTCAGCTAAGATATCATCAAGAATAAGATTAAAATAAAGATATTTGCAGCCAAATATAGAATAAAAGGATTCACCATTTTCAGAAACTTACTGGAAAAAATGTTAAAGCTGTACAGTTCTTAAGTAAGAGAGCTCATCACCTACATAGTGGTGGTGGAGATGAGGCGGAGGTTATATAGGGTAGAGGTTATAGGCGGAGACTAAAAGGATTATTAATTGAGTTGATATTAACCATATGATGAAAGAATTCACTCATCTGAGCAGCGGCATCTTGAGCGGACTGTCATTGCCATCCCGTCTTTCTTGTTTCCCAGCCCCCTGGAGTTACCCTGGGTTTTGTCTGTTTCTTATTGATGCCATAATATTCTTAGTTTCTGTTGTTGATAATCGTTTACTATGGAAGAGTGCGGTGTGGCTGGAAGATACTGGAAAGTGAAAAGGGAGATACGAAGGGGAAGCAAGAAGTTCTACTTTCCTTACCTGATACGGTTGCAGTCAAGAACCCGCCTAGGGTCTCATGGAACAAGAAACGGAGGTTTAAGTAGGTGACAAATTTTAAAGTAAACAATAAAGGGACTAAAACTTCTAACTATAAAAATTGGGAGAAGGAAGGCCAAGGGGAGGAGGAGGTAGATATCTCATAAAAAGCTACATCCTTGTATTTTACAAGGGGGTTAATAGATGTTGCTTAAACTTGATAAATAAACAAATAGGATTATAAGCCTATTATTTAGAATTAGGGAGGTGACCACCAGGAAGTTCTAAAATCATAAAAGATTAAAGTCAGTTGCCTGTGAGAAGTAGGTTTGGGGGTGGGATGGGGAGAGAGAGTTTTATTCTTCATTAAATATTTTCCTGTTACTGTTGGAATTTTAAACCTTGTACACGTATTACTTTACTAATTGTAGAAGTAGAAAACAGTAAAGTGGCTTTTCTGCCTCGACGCACAGAGATCCCTATGTAAGAATCCTTGACAGGTCAGATCATTGCTTTGGAATGAGAGATAATCTAGGAAAGTCTAGCATATGGAAATTTCAGTATTACTTTTCTTGTTTGTGGTGACTAGTGGCTTTAAGGAGATAGAAAATCCCACGTAACTGAGACGAAACGTTTTATCCTGGCACTCAGGCTCTCTATAATCACATCCCATTTTACCCACCCCACGTTATCTATTGCCACAGCCCCATGCATGTCTTCTGCTCTAGTTTAGCCTGTCTCCTTCCTACCCACCACATGCAGTTATTACTTACTTTAATATTATTCTACATTTTCTGATAGGCAATGAGCTCCTGCAATGCAAGGCCCATGAGTAGACCATCAATAAGAAATTGTTAAATGAATGAATTTGATTGCTTTGAAGTTTTCCCGTTTCTCTAGAATCCTTCTGTCCTCAACTGCTTCTCACTTGCTTCAATTTCTTTCTGCTCTGAATTCCTATCAACAACACATGTAATCCACTATTGAGCAAATATCTAAGACACCTACTCAGTGCTGGGTCTGTGCCAGACTTTGAGCATATAGAGATGAACAAGAAGGATGTAACTGCTGTCTAGATATGAAGTAGATAATACACAGATAGTGATCTAATTACTTCAAAGTACACTATGATCCTGAATTCTCTAACTGAATTAACTATCAAGTATTTCCGAAGGAGGTACAAAGAAGTATTCACAGCCTAGATGGAAGGATAAAATATATGTGCTATATACATATGTAAAAAAGACAATAAATATTAAATGTTAAATGAATTATGCAAAAAGCAATCGCTCAAAGAGACTTTGTAGTTTGTGAAGTTTAGAAATGTATCATGGAGGTGAGATGTGAGTAAGTAGAGAGGAGGTGGGGAGAACTTGATTTCCAAAGTAGGGGTTGGTGACAAAAAATGGAAGGCAAGAAAGAACAGTGTGTTCAAGCATAATTGAATTTAACTGCAGCAGAATGTATAGGTAGGGAAATATTGGGCCAGAACTGTTTGTTTGTGTCTGGTTGTGGAGACTTTTGTTTTTGAAAGAAACCTTTTTTTATTATTAATTTTTTTTAAAGATTTTATTCATTTGTTTGAGAGAGAGAGAGAGCACACCTGAAGTGGGGCAGAGGGAGAGGGAGAAGCAGGCTCCCCGCTGAGCAGGGAGCCCGATTCGGGGCTCAATCCCAGGACCCTGAGACCATGACCTGAACCAAAGGCAGATGCTTAACTGACTGAGCCACCCAGGCACCCTGAAAGAAACTTGTTGACGGTGAGGATTACAATTCATTTGCTTCTTCTGTTTGGGGTTCATTAATTAAAACTTCTGGAGCTGAACTTAGCCTAGAGGATAGATGTATAAACATATCAGTGCACCTGGTATTTGTTCTGTTCTAGATCAGCTCTATTTGGTCATTATTCCCAACATATATGCACTCAGCTAATGATTTAAATCTTACAACAATGAGAGCATCCGGAGACAGATAATATAATTTTCATTTTACGGGTGAGAACACTAAACACCCAGGAATTTTGTCACGTGTTTTAAGAAAACTTCATAAGCTTGAAGATTACTTGTAAAGGAATTCAACATTTGCATCCAGCGATTGTTGGTTTTCTACCAAAGTCCATTTTCTCCTTCTTGCATAATGGTAGAGTGTAAGCTTGAGTAATATCCCTGCCCTGTTAGAGACTACATTTCCCAGACGTCCATGCAGTTAGGCCATTTAACTGTTTTCACCAATGATGAAATGTGAATTGGAAGTGATTTATGCACATCCCTCCCATTACTCTTGCTTAAAAGGAGATTGCTGCCCTGTGCTTTTTTTCCCCTTCTATTTCTTCTTCCTGGGAGCTGAATCTCAGATGTGCCCGCAGTCCATCTTCAACCAAGTAGAAAAAGACAAGTCCCTTAATGCCTTACTGCTTAAAATAGTGATTTCCTGAAAGCTTGTTAGTATCTTAAATTTCATCCAGGACCTACTGAATCAGAATCTGCATTTTAACAAGCTCTCAGGTGATTTACATTCTTATTAAACTTTGAGAAGCGCTTCTTTTGGGGATAGCAGAAGAACTTTATGGGTGGAATGTTGGTCTCTGAACAACCTCATGAAGTAGAGATATTGTTCTTCCTCCACTCCTCCATAATCTGTTATCTTCTTTGAGCTATTGAATTTTGGGGCCTCTTTGTTATAGTAGCATAGGATTCACCCTAATATAATTTGCCTCATCTGTTGACCCAAAAGTAGGGCATGCATTCATTTAGGAAATACTTATTGAACACATTTTATAGGCAAAGTACTGTTCCAGGATATATTTATATGTATAAATATATACAAATATATAAAATATTATATACATATATATAGTAGATATATAAATAATTTGGATTTTATGCATATAAATATGTATTTATATAAAAATAAATAATTTGGATAATATATATTTATTCCCAAATTATTTAAGGCTGGGCTTTTTCCCTCGAGTTTATAATTTAGCAGAGGAAAAAAGACATAGGAATATAAAAATTATAGTTGCTATCAGAAAGTGTATTGGATATTGTTGTTTTTGGTGGGTTTTTTTTTTTTTGGAGGACAGAATAATGCTCCCCCAAAGATATCCATGTCCTAATCCCCTGAACCCATGAATGTGTTACCTTATATGTCAAAAGGAACTTTGCAGAGTGTGATTAAGTTAAGGATTTTAAGATGAGAAGATTACCTGGGTTATCCAGGTGGAACCAATGTAATACAGCATCCTTATAAAGAGGGAGGCAGAGGATCAGAGTCAGAGGCAAAGCTATGAGGATGGAAGCAGGGGTTGGAGGGATGCCTTTGCTGGAAGGGGGCAGGGAGACAAGGAATGTGGGCATCCTCTAGCATCTGGAAAAGGTAAGAGCTGGATTCTCCCCTGGAGCTTCCAGAAAGAGTACAGTCTTGCCAACACCTTAAGATTGAGACCACTGTTGCACTCTGTCTGCTAGAAAGTAAGATGATACACTTGTGTTGTCTTAAGCCACTAAATTTGTGATAATCTGTTAAGCAGCAATAGAAGACAAATATACAGCTCTTCCATTTGGGGCAGCTCATGCCCTATACCCCAATACGTCTACATGGGAGGCAGATCCAGACACTCCTTTCCTCATCATTAGCTAATTATATATTCTTTTTTTTAAAAAAAGATTTTATTTATTTATTTGAGAGAGAGAGATGAGAGAAGGAGTGCGAGGAGGGGAAGAGGGAGAAATAGACTCTCCACCAAGCAGGGAGTCCGATGCAGGACTCGATCCCAGGATCCTGGGATCACAACCTGAGCCGAAGGCTGACGCTTAACCAACTGAGCCACCCAGGCAACCTAATTATATATTCTTGATCAGGACACAGAATCTTGAAGGATTGAGGTGGACAAGAAATTAGAAATTACTCCTGGAGGTTGTGGCCGGAGTGGCCAGACTGTTTCTGTGACATGACCTTGCCTATGTTCCCTGCTGGCCATATCCCTTGGTTCTTGTTCATTATCTGTGCTTGGTTCACAGGTTTTCCTACTGATTCTGTTAGCTTACTGTATATTCTACCAATCAGTCCGTTCCATTGTTTACAGCCAAGAGCTCTAATTCAGAAAGCCGTGGAGTTAATTTGTGCATATTTCTTTCTTCTTTTTTTTAAGATTTTATTTTTTATTTTTTTTTAAGTAATCTTTACACCCAACGTGGGGTTTGAGCTCATGATCCCGAGATCAAGCGTCTCATGCTCTACTGAGCCAGTCAAGTGCCCCCCCCAATTTGTACATATTTCAATATTCCTAGTAGGTTCTCAGTCTTATTGAGGGCAGGATCTTTGATTCATCTTTGTATTCAGAGACCCTATGTTGAGTGTCTTGCACTTAGTATGTACTTGTTGAATAAGAGGATCTAACAGTTACAATGTAATACTACTTGATGGAAAGGAGTAATTGTAGGAGGAGGCTTTAAGAGCATAGGAAAGAATTGCCATTAAATGGAGACCTTAAAATTGGATAGGATTTCTACTGGCCAGATGAGGAGTGGGCATTTTAAGCAAGCAACCATAGGTGGTTCACCAACTAAAAACTTTTCTGATACTTGTCTACATTTCACAAACATTATTTGTTTATTTATAAACATGCAGGTTAAGATATTACTAATATATTCATTATTTAAAGAAATCAACCTTAAGGGGTGCCTGGGTGGCTCAGTCGTTAAGCGTCTGCCTTCGGCTCAGGTCATGATCCCAGGGTCCTGGGATCGAGCCCCGCATCAGGCTCCCTGCTTGGTGGGAAGCCTGCTTCTCCCTCTCCCTCTCCCCCTGCTTGTGTTCCCTCTCTCGCTGTGTCTCTCCCTGTCAAATAAATAAAATCTTTAAAAAAAAAAAAAAAAGAAGTCAACCTTAAGCAGAAGATCCCATCCATTAGACACATGTAGACGAGGGCTTAGCCACATGGTATATAGGGCAAGGTTGCTATCATCTTCAATTCCTGCTGACATCCAGGAAGGCTAGCTATGTAAATTTCCTTTGACACTTCCTTTTAGTTGCTAGTACTGGTCCACATCCTCACTCTGTTCCATTTGTCTTAAATTAAGGTTCTTGATCCTGCAACCAGGCTAGAAGTTAGTCTTACTGAAACGTTGGTCAGTGTGAGCTGAAAACAGACTTGTTCTGGAAGACTCTCTGGGCATGTATAGCATAAGTAAGTTCAAAATCGGTTGCCCTCACATCCGGTTCTCACAGCATCAGATAAACCCAGAGTGCCTACTGGACAGCCACGATTTCTGTTTATAGTCTGGTGGGGGAATATAGACATTAAAGAAACATAAGTTTGATGAAAGTTACTGGAGGGGAAAACAGGGTACAATAAGAGCACAGTAGAGAGGATGATTTGCAGGGTCATCCTTCCATCTTTAGGGCCTCCCTTACTGGGAACGTCATACAGGGCAACAAAGATTTTTCCCATAGAGGATCTATCCAATATGTTTTTAAAGATATATTTTAGGAAAAAGAAACAAGCCAAGAAAGAGACTCTTAACTATAGAGAACAAAGTGATGGTTACCAGAGGGGAAGGGGGTCAGGAGTGGGTGAAATAGGTGATGGGGATCAAGGAGCACACTTGTGATGAGCACTGTGTGCTGTATGGAATTGTTGACTCACTATAGTGTACATCTAAAACTAATACAACACTGTATGGTAACTATACTGGAATTAAAATTAAATAAAAAGATATATTTTATAGAAATATATGACTGAACATTTGGAAAATAGAGAACAAAGCTACCCATAGTCTGCTCTAACCATACCCTATAAAATCCCTCTGGAGTTTTTATTGTGTAATCTGTAATAGCTATTTGTGGCATACTAGGTTCAATGCTCTGTGCTAAGCATCTTCTATATGTAATCTTATTTAATCTTCATAGGAATCCTATAATGTAGATATTAGTCTTGATTTCATAGAGAAGGAAACTGAAGTTGAGAGGTCACACAGCTGGTAATAACTGGATTCAGACAAATCTTTATGACCAATAATTTTAATTTTACGTACTTGCAATCAATGCTCAGTAAGTTTGATATACCCTTTCCACTTAATATTACATACATCACTTTGAAAAATATTCTACAGCATCGTTGTGCTGTTTCGGTCACATTTTGGATCCTATTCTCATAGGACTTGAAGTAGTGAAGGGTGAACATGACTCCTGATGTATATTCATGAAATCGGTCTCTGGGTTGTAGCGTTTTGAAATGCGGAAAATTTTTGTCTTGAAATATGGACAGTTTCAACACTTTTGCAGCATTTGGGATCAAAATAAAGCCTCTATAAGGTAAGAAAGTACCTCAAATTTGACTTGAATTTCTTTGAAATTTCTCATTTCACTTATAGGTTCTACTTCTCATCTAGAATGCTTGAATTTACCTTTCCCATGACAATTTAGAGTTTGAAGAGGCCTCAGAAACCATCCAGTTGAATTCTCTCTTTTTCCAGATTGGGGAAACAGGTCCAAGACAAGTAAGTGGAGGGCTACGGGCAACACCCACCAACGCAGGGCATTTTTTTCTGCTATCTTACAAGATCCAACCTAGAGTCCGAACCGGTTGTTAGGTAGAAACGACAGTAATACATTACAATCAAGGCAGGCCTATCTCTGCAGTATTCAAAGCCTTTTGACACGCATTTTGTCACAAAAAAGAGCTGGGTATTTTTTAATAAGTAGACAGACCCAGGTGAGGAGTGGAACAGGGCCTCTCCGAGCTCTTCTGCTGGCTATATTAACAAGAAAAAAAAATGCCCAGCTCGAATTGAACCACTCTTTCGAAAGAAAGACTTTTTTAAAAAGACAGCTGAGGGGTACCAGGTTAGCATCCAGAGGGGGCCAGGCGGGGCCGGGTCAGGCCCACTCGGCGGTGGGAGTGGTGCAGCGCAGGGCACTGCGCAGGCGCAGGCGTGCACCTGTACTGGTGCAGGGGCCGCGCGCCCGCGCTTGTCGGCGGCCTCGCGCGGCTTCCCCTCCCACCTCCCTCAGCTCTCCACCCTCCAGGCCCCGCCTCGCCCGCTCAGCGCGCCGGGTCTTCTTCTGCAGTCGCCCTGTGGCTCTGCAGGCGGGCAAACTGCGTGTTGCTGCGTCATCGCCAGTGGCCGGTTTGAATGAGACTCTCGTCGCACCCGTGCTGCCGCCACTACCGCGCCTCTTCCTTGGCTGCCGCGGCTGCTTCATCGCGTCCCTTTCCCTTCGACGCCCTTGCCAGGCCCAGCCTTCCTGCACCGCCGCCGTCTCTTGTGCCGCCATGCCGCTTTATTCCGGTGAGCTCCTTCCTCGCCCTGCAGTTCCGTCCTGCGCTAGGCCTCTGAGTAGGCCGGGCCTGCAGGGCAGACACCCGGCTGAGCACGGGGCGGGGGAGGGGACCGGGCAGGCGTGGGTGGAGGGGGACTGCGGCGTGGCGATGACCTGGCCCCTTTCTCTCTGCCCGCTATTTCCGAGCTCTACAACCTGAGGGATCGCTGCCCCTTCTGGCCCGGGTGGGTGGGGAGTGGGGATGGGGAGCACGAGTCAGCTCCTCGGAGTGGTGACTCTGCAGAATAGTTTCTGTCGCTGTCCTAGTGAGCCAGGAGAGGTGAGGGTGTGTCCTCAGGCACCCGGGACCAGGCTAGAGGTGTCGTGGGATTTTCTTGGACTCGTTAGTGGTAGCTGTGGAAGGGGAGGGTCAAGGAGGGGGAAGCCTGGGGTAAGGGAGGGATGGAAGGACCTGGGATGGAAGGTTAGCTTCGAGGTGTTTGGGGTTTCCCTTAACAGCTCCCCATAGCTTACCCCTTGCTGCCTTTGGCTCAAACACCCATTTTGTACCAATTTCAGTTTTATCCCGAGGTAGATTGTGAACTTTATGCTTTGTTTTCATTTCATCAAACGTTATATTGGGTTTCTACGTCTGAAACATAGTGTTAGCTTTGAGACTTAGGTGAATGCAAATGCCCGCAGGCGTCATTTCCTTTTAAAAGGCGTTTGACAGTTTTTATTTTATTTTGCTTGAGGCAGTCCAAGGTATTAGCCAGGGATCACATTTTCACTTAGTTAATGGACCTTGCTGTTCTTAGTCTTACTCAAAATGGCACCTAAAACGTATGTGGTGACTTCGGTTCACTACGGATGTATGATTCATTGGCCATTCCTAACTCTATCATAATTCCTTTATTGAAGATTCAGCATTTTCAAAGAATGATATGAAACAAAGGAGTAATGTTTAATTTCGAGGTGGATTCTTGGTGTTCTAGAATCTTGAATTGAGTGCTTTAATGATATAAAGCCAAGATTAACAGTAGAATGGTACTTGAAATTTTCTATTTATGCAGTGTAAAATTGAGGGATTATTAATGAGTGATGGCGATAAATACCAGTGTATGCTAATACTTAAACACACTGGTAGACTCACATACAACACCACAAACCCCCCTCTTTATTCCCCTCAAAAAATACTTATATTCACCAAACTGTCTATCTTAACATTAAGTTTTATCTTAAATATTTAACCGTATCTTTTCCTTATTTCCAAAATGAGAGAATTGGAGTAGATGTCTCAGGTTTCTTCTTTGACCTCTCCATATTCAGAATTTATATTTTCAGGTTCTGCAAAAACCCCTATATTAAAATGAGAATATTTTAAGTACCATTTCATAAGTTTTAGTAGAAAATTAAATAGTCAGATTCGTACATGGTTAAGGATAAGTGCTGTAAAAATTAATGAACACCTGTATATCTGGCACAAAGCTAGTGTTTTTATACATGTTGCTTTGTTTTAATCTTCAACATAATCCTGTGATACTGGTATAATTCTCTTTGATGGGTAAGCAAAAAGTTTTAAGTAACTTGCTCATGGTGACACAGCTAAATCAATTTCAGATAGGTTCCTCTTCATTATTTCTAATACTGTTTTGGTTTAGTCCTATCTTTTACTTGTACATTGTTCTCTATTCCTAGTTTATTTCAAGATTACAGTTGTACCCTCTTCAAGCCCATTTTTCCCAGCTGCTGCTAAAGTGATCTGATGTTCAAACCAGACTAAAGTGGCCTTTCTGAAAACCTTTCACAGATACTGCATTTCTATAACATAAAGCCCAAAGCCTGTATGTTTTACCATGACTTACTTTATCTTTTGTGACTTGATCATTCACCAGCTTCTAGTTTCAGCTTCCTCCCCTTCTCTCAAGGAATTACTTAAATCTCAGAACACATAATGTTTTATGCTTTTGATGTTTTTCTTATCTTTTCCAGGAATGCTTATATTTTAAGTGTCTGGCTAACACCTAATTTTTTTCTTTGAGACTCAGAGTTGATAGTTAGAACCCAAAGTTACCACTTCCTCCAGGGAATCCTTCACTCATGAAGCATTCCTTTGTGATCCTGTAGCATTTATAATATTTATATTGTATTGTTAATTATTTCGGCCTTTTCTCCCCCTTTTCTCTCTCTTATAAGATTCTAAGGTCATAGCATCTTCCCAGTGCTTGTTCTGGGGCTTATTGAATGAATGCTAAACACATTAATTGAACTAGTAAAGGAGCTGGGATTTGGAGTAAGGATTAGTTTTTGTATTTTGGTTTTATTAGGAAAACAGGGGCGCCTGGGTGGCTCAGTCTTTGAGCATCTGCCTTCGGCTCAGGTCATGATCCCAGGGTCCTGGGATGAGCCACACACTGGGCTCCCTGCTCAGCGGGAAGCCTGCTTCTCCCTCTCCCACTCCCCCAGCTTGTGTTCCCTCTCTGGCTATATCTCTCTCTGTCAAATAAATAAAATCTTAAAAAAAAACCAAACCAGACAACTATTAGTTGTGAGATTCTCATTTGAGTAGGTATGAAGTTTTCAGTGGAAATAAGCTATGTATATCCTTATGTTATTTTTATGTATTTCAAAAGTTAGCTATTTCATGAGGCCAATTGAAATTTTTTTATTATATGGTAAAATATATGTAACAAAAAATACTGTTTTAACCATTTTTAAGTGTACATTTTTGGTGATAAGTACATTCATACTGTTGTGCGACCATCCTCACCATCCACCTTCAGAACTTTTTCATGTTCCTACACTGAAACTCTGTACCCGTTGAACAATAACTCTCCGTTTCCTCTTCCTCCCAGCCTCCTGGCAACCACCATTCTACTTTCTGTCTCTATGAGTTTGACTACTGTAGATACCTCACATAAGGGAAATCATAATGTTTGACTTTTTTCATCTGGCTTATTTTGTTTAGCATAATGTCTCCAAGGTTCATCCATGTTGTATAGCATGTATAAGAATTTCATTACTTTTTAAGGCTGAATAATGTCCATTTTATGTCTGTACCACATTTTGTTTATCCGTTTATCTGTTGATGGACACTTGGGTCACTCACATCTTTGAGGCTTTTGTGAATAATGCACCATGAACAAGGGTATACAAATAGCAGTTTGATTCCCTGCTTCACGCTTTTGAGTATATACTTAGGAATTGCTGGATCATATGATAAGTTTAATTTTTTGAGGAACCACCATACTTTCTTCTGCAGTGGCTATACTGTTTTATATTCCCATCAGGAATGCTCGAGGGTTCTAGGTTTTCTACATACTCACCAGCGCTTGGTATTTTCTTCTTCTTCATCTTCTTTTTTTAATAGCCATCCAAATGACTAAAGTAGGATTTCTGTATTTTTTAATGATTTAGTTGTATCTTTGGATTCTTAATATTTAACCCCTCTTGCTTAGGAACCACACCTTTCAATTCTCCCATTGAACCTTTCTTCTTATAATTCAGTATAATTCAGTATTCCTTAAACTGTTTTAAATATGCTTTATTTTTCCAAAAATTTTTTTATTTTTTAATTATCTTTTTAACTTTTCTTTACTCTTTCTATTCCAGCAGTATGTACTGATTTTAATAATTGTTAAACACATTTTGAAGTCTGAACCTTATTCTGGAAAGTATTTCAGAGTGATCATATTTTTCTGAGATTGTTAGAGTAGGATTCAGAAGGCTTGAATATTTACCAACTAGTTTTGTGACTAGTAAATCAATCATCTTCTCTTAAGTCTCCCTTTATCAAATGAGAAGTTGGATTGGATTTAATTAAGTTTTATTCAGGACCTACTACATTCAAGTCACTCCTGATTAGGTAGACATTATGAGCATATAAAGAGGAATGACGTAGGCTAGTTCTTGAAAGCCAAACTAATGGGTCCTCTAGGGATCTTCTAAACCTGAAGTCCTTTTATTTTATAAATGAAAAAAATAAATTATGGTTTTGTTTGCAGTTACCGTGAAATGGGGAAAGGAGAAATTTGAAGGTGTAGAATTGAACACTGATGAACCTCCAATGGTGTTCAAGGCTCAGCTTTTTGCACTGACTGGAGTCCAGCCGGCCAGACAGAAAGTTATGGTGAAAGGAGGAACATTGAAGGTAAAATTTAGTCCAGATTTTCATTCTATACTATTATATAATTAGTGGAAACAAACACCAGAAAATGTAGCACTTGAGGGTTTTTTTATTTGGTGAGAGTATATAGTCTATATGAATTTAAAACTGTCTTATTCATGTTAGGGTAGGAAGGAACATTGTAGCCATTTCAAAACACTGTATTATAAAAGCATCATTAAAATTTTTATTTTAAAATGCATTGTATCAGTGACTACTCCTAGGAGTCAGGGGAGTGAGGAACTTTCCATTTATCTCTGTTGTTTGGATTTTTTTCTCTGTGAGGGTGTGTTAAAAGTATTTTGTTTTGTTTAGATTAATATAAAAATCTATATATCCTTAGTAGTTTTCTGTTATAGGGGTGGAGAAAATTTTATCTCTGTTAAAAATATGGAACAATATGGTAGATTAAAAAAAAAAAGACTACAGAAGGTATTTTTTTACGTGTATTCAAATGTTGAAATTCAAAATATTTCAACATCTTTACCAAAGTCCCACTTCTGGAATACTGGAAAATTGTTAATTTTTTCTTTTGGCCTGTTTCATATTCTACCCATTAAAAAAGGGCTCCTATCACTTAGGGTGTAATCACTGTGTAAAACCTGTTTGGAGGTGGGAGAAAAAAATTTGTGTTTAAAAGGGGAACATAATTTTTCCTTTAGTTTCCTTGGAATGGTCATATTGACTACAGTTAGGAGTCTATAAACTTACTGGCATCATTGGTGACGGGCCACGAAAAGATGCAAGTATTATTGTTTGTAAAACTATGGAAGTATAGTTTTAAAAAAATATTATCCTCAGGAGTTTGGTGTGAAATGCCAAAGAGCTGTAGTTAACTTTAGAGATACGGCTTGGTTGCCCCTGTCAGCTGGGCAGTAAAATTGATGTTAGTGAAGAAAACATTGTTTCCCCTTCAAGTTGCAGTATGAGCTTTTTAGTCATTAGTGAACTTGATAATTGAATTTGTGATGAGCTGTATATGGTGATGTACTGTGGAGAATTACAGAGAAATGGTATGTAAATGAAACTGACTACTAATAGCTATCACTTATTGAATAATTTTCTGTGCCAGGCTTTTATTTTAATTCTCAACTCTTTGTTTTTTAAAAATGAGCGTAAATGTATTTTATAATTTCATAAATGAGAAAACTTAGCATCAGAGAGATTTAAGTAACATATAGCAAGGTACCAGAAGAGCATGTGATTTACAAGTCAAGCAGATTTCGGTTCATTTTTCAGCTTAGTGTGACCTCAGATAAGTGATCTGAGGGAGCATATATAGTTATCATTCCTTATGATTAATAGAAATGGCCCTTAAACTGAGAAGGACATTTAGGAAGTTACTGTTGCACTTTGAAGCAGGATGTCCAAAGAGATAACTAGTGGCACCACCAAATGGAAAAGCATATTGCGTGCCTGGCATCTTGTGTAAGAAAGAAGTAATGTGGAAATGACTTTATCCTGTGAAGGGAAAGGGCTTAGCTGCAGTAGGCCAAGATATCTGGGGGCCAGTCATGGCATTAAAAAAAAATTGTTTTAACTGAATATATTGAAGTGAAAGTAATTACTTCATAGATATGAAATTTAGGACTTTAAATACATTTGTGGACACAGCAAATGTTATTAAGGGTTAGTTTGCCTCTGGTAGTCCTGGTATAATTAAAAAAAAAAAATTTTTTTTTTAAAAGATTTTATTTATTTGACAGAGACAGCGAGAGAGGGAACACAAGCAGGGGAGTGGGAGAGGGAGAAGCAGGCTTCCCACTGAGCAGGGAGCCTGATGTGGGACTCGATCCCCCAGGACCCTGGGACCATGACCGGAGCCGAAGGCAGATGCTTAACGACTGAGCCACCCAGGCATCCCGTCCTGGTATAATTTTTAATAGCACTTTCATTTTCAAGAATCTCCTGCTTTGGGGGCACCTGTGTGGCTCAATTGTTAAGCATCTGCCTTCGGCTCAGGTCATGATCCCAGGGTCCTGAGATCGAGCTGCACATCGGGCTCCCTGCTCTGTGGGAAGCCTGCTTCTCCCTCTCCCACTCCCCCTGCTTGTGTTCCCTCTCTTGCAGTGTCTGTCTCTGTCAAATTCAAAAAAAATAAAAAAAAGAATCTCCTGCTTTGGATAGTAAATTATATAATCATTCTAATTATGTAGACCTTATTTCATAAGTTACTCTTCATTCCTGTCACATAAGCTAATTATTAGTTTTGCTGGTTCCATACATGTAACAAACATGCAAAAAAATTAGTATCTGTCATTAAGTGTTTTTTAGTCCTTTTGGTATGGTTAGGTTTATTGTCTTTTAGATTGTGTCTTTTGTAGTTTAAGCAACTGTAAGACTTACTGACTTTAAGACTGCATTTTTAAAAAAATACTTTTGATTATAGTAATTTTAAGTAAAATCTGCAAACAAAAAATTTATTCTATTTTGGAGTAGCTTAAATTCATTGATTATTAGAATATGTTCAGATTATACAGGAGTGGTTAAATGTTTTTCATTTGTTTTTAAAACAGGATGATGATTGGGGAAACATCAAAATAAAAAATGTAAGTATTACCATAAAAGCACTTACTATAATTCAGTTTCTTAATTATTAGAAATGCATTCCAAGTGCCTTTTTTCCGCATATATATCCAGTTGTTCCAGCACTATCTATTGAAAATACTCTCCTTTCCCATTGACTTGTCTTGGAATCTTTTTTGAAAATCCGTTGTAGGTTTACTTTTGGACTCCTGTTTCATTGATACATTTGATTATAACTTATGCTAGTACACCTGGTCTTAGTGATTAAAGCTTTATAGTAAGTCTTGAAATGAGATAGTGTAAGTTCTCCAACTTCTGCAAGAGTATCTTAGCTGTTTTAGCTTCTTTGCATTTCCTTATAATTTTAGAATAAGTCTGTCAATTTTTACAAGTGGACTCTTGGAATTTTGAGATTGTATTGGTTCTTTGTTCAGTTTGGGGAAAATGGGCATTTTAACAGTATTGAGTATTAAAATCCTTAAAATGATGTACTCTGTTTAGGTCTTTATATTCTCTTAAACTGAGTTTTGTAGCTTCTTAGTGTAGGATTTTCATGGTTTTTTAACAAAAAAAAGTAATGTGGAAATGACTTTATCCTGTGAAGGGAAAGGGCTTAGCTGCAGTAGGCCAAGATATGAGTCTCTGAACTTAAGGTTTTGTGGCTGTTAAACGATATTTTAAAAAATTTTGTTTTCTGGTGTTCATGGGTAGATTATAAAAATACAGTTCCTTTTCATCCTGTAACCTTGCTAAATTCACTTAATAGTTTCATTAGTTATTTTCTAGATTCCACTGCGGTTTTCTTTTTATGTACATGAGCATGTTATCTACAAATAGAGGTATTTTTACTTCTTCCTTTCCAATCTTTATGAGTTTTATTTCTTTTTATTGCCTTGTTTCCCTGGGCTATATTATTTTTAATAATACAGTGTTGAATAGAAAGTGGTGAGAATGGGCATCTTTTGTCTTATCCTAGCTCGTTCACTAAGACCTTTTAAATTATGAATGGCTGTTGAATTTTGTTAAGTTATTAAAAAGATCATATGATTTTCCTACTTCATTCTGATAATCTAGTTAATTTCATTGATTTTTATTTTTATTTTTTTAAAGATTATTTGAGAGACAGAGCGCGAGTGCATGAGCAAGGGGGGGAGGAGCAGAGGGAGAGGGAGAAGCAGACTCCCCACTAAGCAGGGAGCCCGATGGGCTCGATCCTAGGACCCTGAGATCATGACCTGAGCCAAAGGCAGACACTTAACCGACTGAGCCACCCAGGCGCCCCTCATTGATTTTTTAATTGTTAAATGGTACATTGCTGGGATGTGCAACTCTCAAATTTTTTGTTTTTTGCAGCCCCATTTATACTCTTAAAAATTACTGTTTTTAAACCCCAAAGGGTTTCATATATATTAGTTGTATCTATTGACATTTACCATATTAGAAATTAAAACTGTAGTTAAAAAACCTATTTATTTAGAAATAACAATGACAGACCCATTACATGTTAATTTTATATTTTGAAATGTTTTCCCAAAAATATCGTGAAAGGACTGGCAATGTTCTATATTTTTGCAGATCTCTTGAAAATCTAGCTTAATAGAGATAACTGAATTCTCATATTTGCTTTTGCATTCAGTCTGTTGTGATATGTTGTTTTAGTTGAGGTATATATAAGAGATCTGGCCTCACATAAACAGTTGGAAAAGGGAGGTTATCTTTTCCGATAAAATTGTGAACATTTTTCTTTCATAGTACATCCAAACTCAACATGTAATAGCTTATCATTGGTTAGTTTGTGGTAGAAACCACATCAGTGACCTTTTGTGCATAAAAATCTATTTGTCTGTAACAGGAAAGGTGCCAAGTACATAGTGACGGATATAAAATTCTAATTTTCTCTCAAAAGCTCTAATTTTGTCATTGGCAACTATATGTAGTCAGTTGTTTTTCCTAAGGCAGCAAGCTCACTTCATTTATTTTTGAGAAAATGTTGGCTAAATACTTGATTATAAAAACCCATAATTTGTAGTTTTAAGTAAAAATGATATTCCATTGAAAAAGCAACTAGTCCAGTTTGCAACTCAGACATTTACACAAGCTTATCCTGAAGAAAATGATCATATTTGGTATGCAGATGTGTTATTTCTTGATTATTTTCATATATATTTTATTGATTGATTTTTTTAGAGAGAGGGAGGGGGTAGGGGCAGAGCGAGTGAGAGAGAGAATCTTAAGCAGGCTCTGTGCCCAGCAGGAGCCTGACACAGGTCTCCATCTCACAGTCCTGAGATCATGACCTGAGCCAAAATCGAGTCAGACATCAAGAGCTAGATGCTTAACCGACAGAGCTACACCAGCGCCCCACTGATATATTTTTAATAGACTTTATTTTTTAGAACAGTTTTAGGTTCACAGCAAAAAGTGAGTGGAAGAAACAGAGCTTTCACATATATCCTCTTCCCCACACATGCAGAGCCTCCTCCATTACCAACATCCCCTACCAGGATGGCACATTTGTTATAATTTTTCTTTTAAAGAGTTTGTCAGAGCGTGTGCATGCGAGCTCACAAGCAGGGGGAGCGGCAGGCAGAGGGAGAAGCAGGCTCCCTGCTGAGGAAGGCGCCCGATGTGGGACTTGATCCCAGGATCCTGGGATCATGACCTGAGCTGAAGGCCGAAGCTTAACTGACTAAGCCACCCAGGTGTCCCACATTTGTTATAATTGATGAACTTATATTGACACATCATTGTTGCCCAAAGTCCGTGGTTTACATTAGGATTCACTCTTGGTGTTGTACATTCTGTGGGTTTGGACAAATGTATGATTACATGTATTTACCATTATAGTATCATGCAGAGTAGTTTTATTACCCCCCAAATTCTGTGTGCTCTGCCTGTTCATCCCTTCAACCCCCTGACAACCATTGATATTTTTACTGTCTCCATTGTTCTGCCTTTTTCCAGAATGTCATGTAGTTGGAATCCTACAGTATGTGCCCTTTTCAGATTGACTTCTTTCACTTAGTAATATGCATTTAAGTTTCCTCCATGTCTCTTCATGGCTTTGATAGTTCAGTTCTTTTTAGTGCTGAATGTAGTCCATTTTCTGAATGTATCGCAGTTTTATTCACCTACTGAAGGAGATCTTGGTTGCCAGGACAACTAAGTCTTTTTTGAATGGGTACTTCCCATTTCATAACACAGAATATCACAAAGAAATGTATTCAGAGGTTGAGATTTAATAAAATTAATCATTTTAACCAATTTATTTGATATCATTACTTTGATATGTGCTAAACTATTAAAATTTTTAGCCTCAAGTGATTTTCCACCATTAGTATTATGAAAATAGTTTTGATCTTGCTGGCCCTGTGAAAGAATTTCAGAGACCAATAGGGGTTCACAAACACTTTGAGAACTGGGACAAACCCATTGAGTCATGATGTATTTATCTCATTTATGCATTGCTGGATTTGATTTTCTCATTTTTTAAAAAAGATATTTGTATATATGTTCATGAGGGGTATTGATATTTTTATTTGGGGACATATTGCCCTCTTTATTTATTTATTTATTAGAGAGCACAAGCAGAGGGAGCGGCAGGCGGTGGGAGAGGGAGAAGCAGACTCCCTGCTGAGCAGGGAGCCCAATGCGGGACTCGATCCCAGGACCCTGGGATCATGACCTGAGCCGAAGGCAGTCCCTTAACCAACTGAGCCACCCAGGCGTCCCTGCCCTTTCTTTTCTAAATGAGTTTGTGTAAGATTGGTATTATTTCTGTAAATACTTGAAATAATTTACCAGTGAATTTTTTCTGGATCTGGATTTTCTTTGTGGGAATTTGATTGATATTTAATTCCTTTACTAGATACAGGGTATTTAGATTTTCTGTTTTTTATGTCAGTTTTGGTTTCTGTTTTTTATGTCAGTTTGGTTTCTCTTTCGAGAAAATTTGTTTAAATATATTGAATTTATTGGCATAAAGTTGTTCATAATATCCAGACTGTTCATTAATTATTCTTTTGTATGTTATCTTTATTTGTTGAAGTCCCGTTCCCCCCCCCCCCATTCCTGATATGTTTTTGGTGTTTTATTTTGTTTTTGGTCAGTGTTGCTAAGGATTTATCAATTAATCTTTTCTGTTTTTTACTTTGTTTACTTTATATATTATCCGTTTTCTACTTTACTGATAACTACTCTAAGTTATTTCCATTTTTTCTACCTTGGGTTTAAAATTGCTTCATTTTCTTTTTAAGATGTGTGCTTAAATCATTGTTTTTTTTTTTTTTAATAACTTCTTTCCTTATTTAGGCGCTTAAAATTATTACTTTCTCTTTAATCACTTGTAGATACAACTTTAGATGTGCTGTGTTTTTATTCAGTTAAATATTTTCTTATTTATGTTGTGGGTATTTTGTTTTGTTTTGACCCATGGATTGTTTAGAACTATGTTGTTTAATCTCCAATTATTTGGGTCTTTTTCTAATATATTTGTGTTAAATATTTCTAATTTGATTCTGTTGTAGTCCCATAACATACCAATGTTATTTTGGTCATCTGAGATTTATTGACCCTTTTTTATGGCCCAGAAAGCCTAAAATATTTATTATATGGTCCTTAATAGGAAGTTTGCTGACTCTTGGTATAAAGGGTGCTAAGATGATGTCTTTGAACTGCTGCTCTAGGATTTATATTCTGTATCTTTAATTTATCATCCTCTGCCTTAAATAACAAATGACTTCAGGTATAGTATAAGATTCTTAAAATAGTATATACTTCCATTTCCCTGGTCCTTGGTGCTATTGTTGTCATATAGTTTACTTCCACATGTTAGAAATCTTATACTTCATTCCTGTTTTTGCTTTAAATAGTCAATTATCATTTAAAGAGATTAAAAATGTTTAAAACTCATATTTACCATTTTTGGCATTCTTCCTTTGAATCCAAATAGAAATTTCTGTCAGATATCCTTTTCATCTGTCTCAAGAACTTACACATTTCTTGCAGGGCGTATCTATGGATTTTCTTTGCTTTTGTTTTTCTGAAAAGCTCTTTATTTCACCTTTATTTTTGTTTTTTTGTTTTGTTTTGTTTTTTAAAGATTTTTTTTTTTTTTTTTTTAAAATTTTTTTTATTTATTTGAGAGAGAGAGAATGAGAGACAGAGAGCATGAGAGGGAGGAGGGTCAGAGGGAGAAGCAGACTCCCTGCCGAGCAGGGAGCCCGATGCGGGACTCGATCCTGGGACTCCAGGATCATGACCTGAGCCGAAGGCAGTCGCTTAACCAACTGAGCCACCCAGGCGCCCTTGTTTTTTAAAGATTTTATTTAGTCATTTGACAGAGAGAGACACAGCGAGAGAGGGAACACAAGCAGGGGGAGTGGGAGATGGAGAAGCAGGCTTCCCGCTGAGCAGGGAGCCGGACACGGGGCTCGATCCCAGGACCCTGGGATCATGACCTGAGCCGAAGGTAGACGCTTAACGACTGAGCCACCCAGGCACCCCTCACCTTTATTTATGAAAGACATTTTTGATAGGTATAGAATTCAAGATTAACACTTTTTCTTTGAATAAATGAAAAATGTCTTCTGATCTGCATAGTTGTGGTCATTCTTTGTTCCTTTGCATATAATGTGTTTTGTTCCTCCTGATGCTTTTGAGATTTTTCTCACTGTTGCTTTTCAGCAATTTAACTACATGTTTTGGAGAGGTTTTCTTATGTTTATTCTGTTTGAGCTTCTTGGATTTGTGGGTTTATAGTTTTTACTAAATTTGGAAAAGTTTCAGCTATTTAAAATTTTTTTTCTGTGTGCCCTTCTCTCTCCTCTTTTCTGAGACTGCAGTTACAAATGTTGAGTAGTTTTGCCCATTGTAGAATTTTGGTCCCTTTTAATTGTGTGTGTGTGGTGTGTGTGGTGTGTGTTGAGTGTGTGTGTTGAGTGTGTGTGGTGTGTGTTGCGTGTGTGTGTGGTGTGTGTTGCATGTGTGTGTGTGTGGTGGGTGTTGCGTGTGGTGCGTGTTGTGTGTGTGGTGGGTGTTGTGTGTGTTGTGTGTGTTGTGTGTGTGGAGTGTGGTGTGTGTGTGTGGAGTGTGGTGTGTGTGTGTTGCGTGTGGGTGGTGTGTGTGGAGTGTGTTGCGTGTGTGTTGTGTGTGTGTGGTGTGTGTGTGGAGCTTGTGTGGAGCGTGTGTGGTGCGTGTGTGGTGTGTGTGTGTTGCATGTGTGGTGTGTGTGTTGCATGTGTGTGTTGCGTGTGTGGTGTGTGTTGCGTGTGTGTGGTGGGTGTTGTGGGTGTTGTGTGTTTTGTGTGTGGGGGTGTTATGTGGTTGTGTGTGGTGTGTGTGTGTGGGTGTGTGTGTTGTGGGTGTGGCATGTGGCGTGTGTGATGTGTGTGGTATGTGGTGTGTGTGTGTGGTGGGTGTGGTGTGTGTGGTGGGTGTGGTGTGTGTGTGGTGGGTGTTTGTGTGTGGTGGGTGTTTGTGTGTAAGACTTCTGTTTTCTAAAACTCACAAGTTTTAGCTTTTATACTTAGGTATATTATCTGTTTCGAGCAGACTCTTGTGTTTGTTGTTAAGTAATGGTTGAGGTTTATTTTTTTTTCATATGAGTGGTCAGTTGTATGAGCACATGTAAGTTTGTTTCTGGATTCTGTTCTTCTGTTGATTTGTATTTGTATCTTTACACCAATACCCACTCCCGCTGTCTTGATTATTCAAGACTTGAAATCAAGTAGTAGGAGTCCGATTGTTCTTCTTTTTCAAAACTATTGGCTATTCTAAGATCTTTGCATGTCCTTTGTACATTTTAGACTCAGCTTATTTTCTACAAGAGTCTGCTGGGATTTTGATTGGAATTACATTGATACTATATATCAAATTGGGATGTCTTTTAAAAAAATTTTAAACATTTTTTTGAGAGAGAGCTTGTGTGCATGAGTGGGGGGATGGGCAGCGGCAATAGCAGCAGGAGAGGGAGAGAGAATTTTAAGCAAGCTGCACGCCCAGCAATGGAGCCTGATGTGGGGCTTGATCTCACAACCCTGAGATTATGACCTGAGCCAAAATCAAGAGTTGGACACCTAACTGAGCCATCCCGGACCCCCAAATTGAGACATCTTAATATTGAGTCTTCTAAAAAAAATTTCTCACAGCAGTGTTCTGTATTTTTTTTCTTTTTTTTAAAGATTTTATTTGAGAGAGAGTGTGTACATGAGTGGGGGGCAGGGGGGAGGGAGAAGCAGACTCCCTGCCAAGCAGGGATCCCGATGCAGGGCTTGATCCCAGGACCCTGGGATCATGACCTGAGCCAAAGGCAGACGTTTAAATGACTAAACCACCTAGGGGCCCTATTTTCTTTAATTTCCTTTCCCTTTCCCCCTTCCCCCTTTTCTCTTCAGGATTTATTTATTTGAGAGAGAGAGAACATGTGTGCGCACTGTGCGCGTCAGGGGAGGGGCAAAGGGAAAGAATCTTCAAGCAGACTCCCTGCTGAGCGTGGAGCCCAAGGGGTTTGATCTCACGATCCATGACCCATGAGATCATGACCTGAGCTGAAACCAAGGGTTGGATGCTTAATCGACTGAGCAACCCAGGCACCCCTTTTATTTTCAATACAGGATCGTACACATGTTTTTTTTTAAATGTTCCCTCTCTCGCTGTGTCTCTCTCTGTCAAATAAATGAATAAAATCTTTAAAAAAAATAAAATAAAATGTCATTAAGTATTTCATGGTATTTGATGCTATCATAAATGGTATTTTTTAAATGTCATTTTCCAATTGTTTATTGCTAACATATAGAAGTAGAATTAATTATTGTATATTGATCTTGTATCCTGTGATTTTGCTGATTTTTACATATTAGTGTTTAGGATAACGTAGGTAGGATACAATCATGTTGCAAATATGAAATTTTTTTTTTTTTCTTTTTCAGTCTCCATGCCTTTTATTTCTCTTTTTCCTTGCTTTATTGCACTGGTTAGGATGTTCTGCACAATATTGAGTAGAATTGGTTGACAGTGGGATTTTTGCTGATCTTAGGAGAAAAGTCTTTAGTTTTGGTTGGAGTTGTTTTACAGATGTTCACCATTAGTTTGAAGAAGTTCTCTATTTGTAGTTTGCTGAGAGTTTTTATTCATGAATGGGAGTTGAATTTTTCAAATACTTTTTCCATATCTATTGCAAAGATCATTTTTTATCCTTTAATCTGTTAATGTAAAATTCATCGACTCTTTTGAATAGTAAACCAACCTTTCATTCTTGGGATAAACCCCACTTAGTCATTATGTATTTTCCTTTTTATATATTGCTGGATTCTATTTGGTGGTATTTTGTAAAGGATTTTTGTATTTCTTTTTGTGAGAATTACTGGCTTATAGTCTTCTTGACTAGTCTTTGTCTGCTTTTGCTATCAGTGTAATCCTGGCCATGTACAATGGGTTAGGAGATATCCCCACCTCCTCTTTTCTGAAAGAGGTTTTCTTTAAATGGTTCATAGAATTCTCCAGTGAAGCTTGGAGCTTTCTTTGTGGGAAGACTTTCATTTAGGAATTTAGTGTATTTAATAAATGTAGGATTATTCAGATGTTATATTTTTTTTGACATCTGTTTTGGTAATTAGCATCTTTTAAGGATTGTCCTTTTAATTTACAGTCTTGTCAACTTGATTGGCATAATACACTCTTATTCTTTAATTCTGGAGTCTCTAGTGCTGTTTTCTTTTTTTTTTTTTCCCCCCTGGTATTGGCAAATTGTGGTTTCTCTCTCACTTTCTTCATTATCTACCCAGAGGTTTGTCAATTTCATTGATTTACCCCCCAAAAGAATCAACTTTTGCTTGTTCATTTATTATTTTACTGATTTCACCTCTTTGCTTTATTTCTTTTACTTTGGTTTTTTTTTTTTTTTTTTTTTTCTTCTTATGGTAGCTTTATTTTAAGCCTTTTTGTTTACTGTTTATATCTTTTGTCCAGTTTTCTGTTGTGTTCGCATTACTGTTTTTTTTTTTTTTTTCTTAACGTGCTTCTACATAGTGTAACCTTTTTTCCGTTTTTTCCTTTTAAATTTTGACTGGTAATGTTTTACAGGCGTTTTCAAGGTATATGTGGTAACATTAGTCCTTTCATCTTTTATGTCAATTTTAGAAAATACTCCAGCAAAGCAAGATTTTTTTTTTTTATTCACTTACATGTTTTGGTAATTGTATGTTTTACTTATTTATTTTAAAGGACTTTATTTTAGAGAGAGCGTGAGCACATGTGTGCAAGTTGGGGGAGGGGCAGAGGGAGAGAATCTTCAAGCAGACTCCTGGCTGAGTGTGGAGCCCATGTTGTGGGGCTTGATCTCCCCACCCATGAGATCATGACCTGAGCTGAAACCAAGAGTCAGACGCTTAACCCATTGAGTCACCCAGGCGCCCTTTGTTTTATTTTTTAAGTCTTTAATTTGTAATTCATTTTGGGTAGGGCATACCATGGGGTGGAGAACTGATGATATTTTTTTCGTAAATTATCCAGTTTTTCTCAACATTCTTCATTGTATAATCTATTTTCTTACCTTAAATGGCATTGTTTTAGTCTTTATTCTTTTTTAGAAATTTCTTAGCTGTTATGGGTATAAACTTGGTACATGAATGAATCATTTTGTAAAGTTTCAAAAAAGAATTAAATTTATTAATTTGGAATCACATCTTTACAGTAATTTTTCCTGTCTAGAAACTGTTCATAACTTTTCAATTTATTATTTAGGTGTTTTTTTGTATTCCTAAGTAAAGCTTTATAGTTTTCTTATTAAAGTATTACATATTTTGTTACATTTACTCTTAGATATTTACTGATATTCTTTCTTTTCTATCATATTTCTAACCGACTGTTTGCTAGTACGTTGTTTAAATATTTGGTTTTCCTGAGAGAGTAGTCCTTGGAAAAAGATTCTTTAGTGATGGTTTAGTATTCCTGTGCTATTATCTCACAGAAAGTTTAAAAATAACAGGTGATAGAATAAAGGTTATTGGATTTCAGCATAGGTGCTCTCAGGACTGAGTTTGTTATCCTTATTATTTTCTTCTAAAAAAATTTTTTTTCCAGATTTTATTTTTAAGTAATCTCTACACCCAACATGGGGCTCAGACTTAAAATCCTGAGATCAAGAGTCCATCCTCTACTGACTAAGCCAGCTGGGCGCCCCAACCTTATTTTCTAATTTTAATCCTCATCTGGAAATTTTTGTCTTCTCTTACTTTTTTCTTCTTAAATCTCCACTTCTGGCTCTTTTTTTTTTTTAAACCTCCCTACTCTTTTGTGTTCCGTGTTTATGTCTTCCAGAGTAAGATATTGTTAACATTTCAGGATTATGTGATTTAGGGGACAGTGTCTTCTTCATTGTTTTTCTGTTGTATGGAATGTTACATATGTGTTGAATATGAATATTCCCTTAGGTTAATAATGTAGAATTATAAAATTGGATATTTTGAGCTAATTTATGTGTTTGATGTGATGTTTTCCAATAATGGAGGGTTTGGTGCTCAAAATAATTCTATTCAGTTGTAAATAATTGTTACAGTTATACAATAGACATTCACAGAAAGAACACTATCTGCATTTTGTTTGTTACAGGGAGAAGTGATTCCACTAAATGTTAATGATCATTTCGAGAATTCCCTCCCCTCCAATATTGTAGCATTCTCAGCTGTCTTTGTGACAGTATTTATTTTTCCCCTAGCTTCATTGAAGTATAATTTATATGGATTAAAATTCACCTATTTTTTGTGTACAGTTTGGATTTCGTTAGTTTAATACAGTCACGTAACCACCACCACACAATCAAGATACAGAAGATCCACCATTCTGAAAAGTTTCCTTGTGCCCCTTTGCGTATAAGCAGGTGACCTCTGGCCTGGAGCAGCCACCTCAGTACTTTTTTTTTTTTAACTGTTAGTGATTTTTAGTATATTGACAAGATTGTGTAACCTTCACCACAATCTAATTTTAGAACATTTCCATCACCCCAGAAAATAATAGGTGTCTGTTTAAAGTCACTCCCTCTTCCCACCTTTAGCCCTAGCAATCCCCAGTCTACTTTGTGTCTCTCTAGATTTACCTTTTCTGGCAAATATAAGCATACAATATGTTTTATTATTCTGTGTCTGGCTTCTTTCATTAGACATAAACATTATCAACTTCTGAGCATTTTTATGAAATTAAATTTTTTTTAAAACAGGGAATGACTCTACTAATGATGGGGTCAGCAGATGCTCTTCCTGAGGAACCCTCAGCTAAAACTGTCTTTGTAGAAGACATGACAGAAGAACAGTTAGCATCTGCGGTAAGATATACCACGTTTTATATATTTGATTGCTACAGGTACCAAGATGCCTTTCAGACAGTAGCATCTAAATGTTTTAAAGATTTGGGGCACCTGGGTAGCTTAGTCGGTTAAGTGTCTGACTCTTGATTTCGGCTCAGGTCATGATCTCAGGGTCGTGGGATCAAGCCCTGTGATGGGCTCCACCTCTGAGAGGAGTCTGCTGGAGATTCTCTCCCTCTCCCTTTGCCCCTTCCCTCCGCTCAAGTGCACACACTCTCTCCCTAAAATAAATAAATCTTAAAAAAAATAAGTGTTTTGAAGATTTAATCGGCAATATCAAGGTGTATGTTTTTGTTTATTTTAAAGATTTTATTTATTTTGAGAGAGCGCATGCGTGAGTTGGGAGGGGACAGAGGGAGAGGGAGAATTTCCAGCAGACTCCACACTGAGTGTGGAGCCTGATCTGAGGCTCCCCAATATGTATGTTTTTAGAAGTAAAAGGTTTTATTTTTGAAATTGGCTTTTGAGGAGTCCTTGTCAGTGTAAAATCAGTCAGTGTCTTTAATAAGTATTGGGCAGTGCTAACAGTGCTATTATGGGAAAAGAGGCTTATAGAGGATAAGTAGTTTAAATGCTGGGATGTTAAAAGTCTTAAAACTTTGCTGAAAATACATACAATTTATCTTTAACTGCAACATTGGTTTAGAAAACTGGTCAGCACACACTTGTCAAATGTTATTTTTTTACCATCTAGCATTTTTATAGTATTATTTTCTTTTTTTGAAGTGTTTCTATGTATACTTTGTTACCCCATTCTAATGATAACCCTTCAGAGGCGGGGGCCAAGACTGATTTGATTGATCACTTACTATTTTTGAGAAGGGAATTAAAACACAGAATGTTTCTCAACGTAATGCAAGTGAACATTTCTGTTAGGAGTATAAAACATTGTTACTTTTGGGTAAAGTTGGAATAAATTGGTATGAGTTGGTAAATTATACTTCAAAGTGTGAACTTTAGTGATTTTATATATGCTATGTCATTTTATAAAAATGTGTTAATCCTTGTCTTTATCAGATGGAATTACCATGTGGATTGACAAACCTTGGCAACACTTGTTACATGAATGCTACAGTTCAGTGTATTCGTTCTGTGCCTGAACTCAAAGATGCCCTTAAAAGGTAAGACAGGAGATAAACGTTGTGAGTCCTTTTGGTGGGTAAGGGAGGCTCACATTTGGATGAATAGTGTTTTGTGTATAAATGTGTGTATAATTTTTTAGCAGCTTTACTGAGATACTCATTTATTGTACAATTCATCCATTTAAAGTATTCAGTTAAATGGTCTTTATTCAAAAGGTTGTACAGCCGGTCACCACAGTCTAATTTTAGGTTCTTTTCTTCCCCTCCGAAAGAAACCTTATGTTCACAAGCAGTCACTCATTTTACCCTTCCCACCTCCAGCTCTAGGCAACCAATTTTAGTATATGTGCTGCTGAAGCGAGCAACCATTTATCTACTTTCTGTCTTAGAGATTTGCGTATTCTGGACATTTCATATAAATGGAATCATACAGTGGGTGACTTTTTGTGACTGGTTTCTTTTACTTCGCATAATATTTTCTGGGTATAGTCATGTTGTAGTATGTATCAGTACTTCTTTCCTTTTTATGTCTGAATAATATTCCAGTATTAATGGACATACTACATTTTGTTAATCTGTTCATCTGTTGATAAACATTTGATTTGTTTCCATTTTGTATCTCCTTTGAGTAACGTTACTGTGAACATTCAAGGACAAGTTTTTGTGCAGACCAGTTGTTTTCATTTCTTTTGGTTATGAGTGGCTTGCTTGGCCATATAGTAACTATGTTAAACAGCATTTTGAGGAGCTGCCAAACTGCTAGGCACCATTTTCTGTTCTCACCACCATTGTAAGGGAGTTCTAATTTCTCCACCTCCATGCCAATATTGTTATTGTATGTCTTTGATTATAGTCATCCTAAGGGTAAAATGGTCTCTCATTGTAGTTGTCATTTGCATTTACATAATGACTGGTGATGTTGAGCATCCTTTCATGTGCTTACTGGCTTGTGTATCTTCTTTGGAAAAATGTTTGAATCCTTTGCCTGTGTTTTAAATGGTTCCTCTTTTTTATTATTCAATTATAAGTGTTCTTTATATATTCTGGATACAAGTCCTTTTTCAGATAGATAATTCATAAATATTTTCTTTCATTTTGTGAGTTGTCTTCACTTGATGTTATTGTTTTGTAACAAAAAAGTTTTTATTTTTTGATTAGTTTAATTTTTCTCGTGTGTGTGTGTGTATTTTATGTATAAAACCATTACCTAATCCTAGGTCATAAATATTTACTACTGTTTTTTTAAGAGCTATATAGTTTTAGCTCTTAAATTTAAGTCTCTGATCCATTTTCAGTTAATTTTTATGTATAGTGGGGAGTTGATATCCCGTCCTATTCTTTTGCAAATAGCTATCCAGTTTTTTGAGTACCATTTGTTGAAGACTACTCTTTTCCCTGTGGAATTGCCCTAGCACATTCATTGAAATTCATTTGACCATATGATGTATGTAATAAGATTTATTTCTGGACTCTTAATTCTAGTTTGGAAATAAATACATTGATTTGTATTGATTTGTCCTAATGCTAGTGAGTAATGGTTTTACAAAGAAGTAAAACTTTTATACCATTATACAAAAGAAAAAAGAATAAATAATTATCCATGTTTTGATAGCCTATGAAACGGTCTATAAATGAGAATCCCTTCTCCTCAGTGAGTATAAATATGTAACTTAAAATATATAACTTAAGTCTGACTAAATTTATTACAACTGCCTTGGTATATACATTGCCATTTCTTAATGTAGGGTAGAATTGTAAACTGCAATTTGGATTCTTAGCCAGCTTTATGAATGTTGATTTTTTTTTTTCCTTAGTGGTTTGGGAAATGCTTTGATAGAACTGAGCAGTAGAGAGGAGAAAGGATTTTGCAGAAACCTGAGAGTAACTGAAAGTTTTCTAAATTTCTCTGAAATGAATACTTGTCAGTTGCCTGGATTGTAGCTGATGTAATTAGTGTACAAGACACAGGCTCTGTCTTCCAGGCACTTAGTCTTAATTGCATTGAGAAAGGCTGTCAAGTTTGGTACTGTTTGAGAACTGCTTTGATGGGAAATGTTAAAGTCAAAGTGACTTCCTCAGAGGTTTATAGTTATTTCTCCACTATTTTCGTGTGCCCATAGTTACTGATGAGAGATCTAATACCAGTTTCATTTCTTACTCTTTTCTGTTAATAACTTTTAGGATTTTTTTCTTTATTTTTGTTTTTCAGTTTTCCAACAGGGTAAGTGTGGGGTTTTCTTTCATTTATCTTATTTAGTGCTGAGTGAGCACTTTTTTCTTTTCTTTTTTTTTTTAAGATTTTATTTTTTGAGAGAGAGAGCGCATGAATGGGGGAGAGGGGCAGAAGGAGAAGCAGACTCCCCGCTGAGCAGGGAGCCCAATGTGGGGCTCTGTCTCAGGACCCTGGGATCATAACCTGAGCCGAAAGCAGACGCTTAACTGACTGAGCCACCCAGGTGTCCTGAATGAGCACTTTGATTCTAAGGACTCTTGTCCTAAACTGTGGACATTCTTGATTGTTGTTTCTTGAGAAAATGCTTCTCTATTTTATATAACTTCCATAATATTCTCAGTAATAGAATTTCTGGATCTATTTTTCATGTTTCTTTTTTTTCTTTGCACTTTTTTAAAATTTTTATGTGCTGTGTTCCAGGAGAGTGCCTTAGTTCTGTTTTACATTTCACTGATTTGTACATTAGCTTTGTTTCACAGCTGCTTATTTATCACAGCCTTCCTTTCTCTAATCTCCTGTTCTTAATTTTGGATGATTCCTGCTTTTATTTCTCCGAGGCTCTGACTACTCTTATTTAAACACTCTCCCCCCCCCCCCCCCCCCGCCGCCAATTTGGTCCTTTCAATTTTAACTTGGTTCTCTTTAGATGTAAGGATTGATCTCTCATTTGTTTGAAGATTGTGTACTTAGGTAACAACTTTCTCTTCCTTATGTCCCAATTGCAAATGATCTAATGAGCAGCTTGCTGGGCAGCTCCCTGCCCTAGAAGGTAGCTACTTGGCACAGACTTGTCTTTCTTCCGGGACTTCCTCTGTACTTTTTTCATCTGGGATACCTTCTAGCTTCTATTCCAAAGAGAACTCTTTCATGTTTTGGAGTTATTTCTCTGAGTTTTGTATAAGCAGGGGAGATTTCATCCTGTTGATTGAGTTTTCTTGAAACCAGATGAAGTATTTTTTGAATGCTAAGTTTTTATAAGAGGTTGGAAACCCTTGTACTAAACTAACTTAATACAAGAGGACATGGATGGGTTGTATGTCTTTGGAAAAATGGCATTAACTGATAAAATAGGAATGAAAGAAGAAAATTTCCATGGAAGGTGTTTTACAGCTGGTGATGCTGAAGCTCATCCTTAAATACTTAAGGATTTTTATTTGGCAGATTCTGGAGAGTGGGATGTATTTTATAAAGGCTAGAAGGAAAGTAGATTGGGTTAGCTGAAGAGGTAATGAGGGCCAAGAACCAGAGCTGCAGGTAAAATCTGGTTTGCTTGATGCTGCCCAATAGTGGAACCTCATGATAATGTAGGAGTTCTGAATTTAGAACTTAAAGTGTATATAATAAAAATTACCCTTAAATTCTATGAATTACTTACAAAAGACAGCATCTCATGGCCATATTTTTATCTTACTGGAGATTGGCAACGCACCTCTTGGTAAGTACCACATAGTTTTTCATTAGCAATTACTAGGTTGCTATTCTACTTGCATTTTCAAATTTGTATAGGAATGATCTGTTCTTGATAGAACTTCACTATAAAATTGGTTGGACCCAGCCTTTTTTTTTTTTTTTTTTTTTTTTTTGCATTTTAAAGGTACATTTTCTGTGTCTTTTAGAGTTAGTTTTTAAAATTTGTTTTCCTATGAATTTGTCCTTATGTCTTTAAGATATTTTAGCATAAGAGTTCTCTATTTTGGACCTGTATTTTCCCCCATTTTCATTTCTTATTTGCTATATATATAGAAATTTATATATATAAATTTCCCCTTGATTATCTTGCCAGAGGTTTGTATATTTTATTTTTGACAGAAATCAGCTATTAGATTTATTCATCCACTTCTTTTCATTGTGTGATTCATCCTACTTTTGTATTGATTTATTTGTTTTCCTTAGGCTGCTTTATTTTCTTAAGTTTTATTTTCTTAAGTTGTATGCTTAGGTCATTTATTTGTTCTTGTGTATTAATGAAAGTACTTAGTTTTGAGTTTTTGCCTCTATTCCCTATTCATTAGATAAGGCTGTTCAGGTTTTTTTTTTTTTAAACACTATAAAATCTCTTCCTTTTGACCCCAAATTTGTTTTTAATTATTGACATATAGGCATTAACATACAGAAAAGTGTACGAACAGATTATCCCAGAGTGAACACATCTGTGTAACCAACACAAACAGAACCGTATCAGCTTCTAAAAATCCCCTCATGACTCTCCCTTCCTTATCGCTACTCCACCTTTCTGTTCAAAATTGTTAATACTAGTGTGACTTTTAACCTCATAGATTAATTTTGCCTATTTGGAACTCTTTATGAGCAGAAACCTAGATTGTGTTCATTTGGGTCTAGCTCATTATTTTTGTGTGTAGTTGTAGTTCATTCATGTTCATGCTATATAGTGTACCACTGTACACTGTACTACCAAATAATTACCCATTTTTCTGTTGATGAATGTTTGTGTTGAGCTGATGTATGATTGATGTGAATATTTCACAGATGATAGAAAAGTCAAGGCATACTCTTTTTGTAGGTGATAAAGTATTAATAGACATTAAGTTGATGAATTATATTCAGATTTTCTATATCATTACTTAATTTTTACATATTATTGACTTGATAAAGACTAGAAAAGGTACTCTTTTTTTCTTTGGGGGGGGGGTCTGTAAATCCTCTCAGTATTTCTGTTATATTTCTCAGTACTCTTGTCAGTTCCTCCTTTCTAACAGTTTTTCTTTGTAAAGTTCAATTGTTAATGTTACTTGGTTTATTGGATGGTTTTATCTTACTTAGGAATTAAATGTTGGTGTAACGAGAGTTTTTGTGGGGGGGATGGTATTAAATCACTCATGATTTTCCATTCTCAGTTATTAAAAAAAGATAATTCATTAGTGTAGCCTTTGCCATAAATGCAGGAATAGTTACTTAGCAATGTCACCCTGTTACTAGAAGGAGAATCGGTAACAGCAGCAGTGTGTCATTACATACTTCACTGATCTTTTGGGATACACTTGCTTTATTAGTGCTTTATTTCAACTTCAGAAATGCCTTTTAGGTAGTTGTAAACTGAGTGGGAAACTATTATGATTTTCACTTTTTAAAATGAACATATGTAATTTAGACATTATTATGAATTGTATATTGAAAAATTAAAAAAAAACTTGAGTCATAGCAATTTCCAAAAGATCTAAATAAATGAAAAAGAAAAACAGAACTTCTTAATTGGATATAACTTAACATATTTTCTGTGACCTCTTTCTTTCTACTTACTTAGCGCAGAGGTTTTTTTGTTTTTGAAATCGAAATATTTACATATAGTAAATATCAAATATCTTGTGTTTGGTGTGATCAGTTTTGATAAATGCAAATTCTCTGTTACCCATTTTACAAACTGTAGAACATTTCCCTCACCCCAGGATGTTTTTGTACTTGTACCTTTTCCCAGTCCTCGTCCCCTTCACCACCCAACTCTGCAAGCAGCTACTAATCTCCTAATAGTTTTGTGCATTCTGGAAGTTAAATGTACAGAATGTAATTTATTTTTGGTTTGGCTTAGTTCACTCAGCATGGTCTTTGAAGTTTACCCATGTTATTGATGGTATGGATAGTCTGGTTGCTTCACATTCTTGCCAGTCTTGGTTGATTTCAGTCTCTTTCGTTTTAGTCCCTCCAGTGGGTGTTTTAATCATAATGAATAGGCAATCATTCCTCTACCTCTCAATGTTTGATATTATCCGAATGATAATTTCTGATCCTATGTCATAAGACATTGTATGAGTGAATACTATCGTTTATTTCCTTTGGATGGCCAGTCCTTTGTGCTGTTGTAAATTAAATGAGAATTATAAATTGAAAGTGAATTTAGAAGTCATTTAATAGAAACACTGCAGTATATAGGTACCAGATGGACTTGAAAATTAAGTGCCTTATTTAATGTTACATAGCAAGTTAATGCTGAATGTAGGTGTATTGACTTTGATTTAATGTTTTTGATGTAAGGCTTTTTTTTATTTCTGAAAGTGTATTTTATTTGTAATAATGGACATTAAAAGTGTACTTTTTTGTTTCACATTGTTTTCAGGAAATTTTTTTTTTTTTTAAATAAGTTAGGAGAAAGAATTTAAAACAGGCTTCATTCATCTAAATTCCCTTTTTTTCTTAGTGTTCCTTTTTTACCCATGTCATGCTTAAGGGAATAAGACCAGAAGAGAAGAAAATAGAAAGATGGGAACAACTCTGATAAAGTTGCAGTTGAGGGTGTCATCATAAGCTCTTTTAATTAGTTTCTTCCCTTTTGAGTTTCAGAATGAATTAAATCCTATTTAATTCTGCCTTAATGTTCCCAGGTATGCAGGTGCCTTGAGAGCTTCAGGGGAAATGGCTTCAGCACAGTATATTACTGCAGGTCAGTATCTTAAATATACTCCTTTTTTGACAGGACAGTGTAGTATTCAATAAATGTTATTTTTCACTCACTGCTTAGTAGCTTTCTGTTTACAAAATGTGTTTTGTAAAACATCATTTCATTAAAATTGGAGTATTTATATTTAAGCAACTTAAGGACTTAGTTAAATTATAAACCAATGATGTCTGTCTTTTCTGAAAAACAGTCTGGATATTTTTGGATTAAAGTTAATTTTGGCTTTAGGTTCTGTTAGTAAAATATATCTCTGGGGACATCCAGAGATAGGTTTTATTGTAGTTGATGCAATCATTATAAGAGAGAGTCTTAGTGAGTGTTAGTGTAAGGAAATCATGAATGAGGTATTAGGAGAAACTGAAATTCTTAAAGGCTAGAAATAACTTATTTCTTCATTACATGGGACCATGTATTCTGTCCCCATTTGTTTTGGGCTAGTTTTACAAATGAATACTCTTAAGGGTTAGGTCGATAGGATATTTTTATAGCCATGCCTTTTTTGGGGCAGGGGGTAATAGTTTTATTGAGATATAATTCACAGCCCATATAATTTACCCACTTAAAGTGTACAGTTCATTGTCTTTTAGTATATGCAGAGCTATGCAGCCATCACCACAGTCAATTTTAGAAAGTTTTCATCAACTTGAAAAAGAAACTGTAACATTTAGCACTCATCCTGTTTTCTCCTCACCACTCCCAGCCCTATGCAACCACTAATCTACTGTCAGTCTCCATATATTTGCCTATTCTAGACTTTTGACATAAATGGAATTGTACAGTATGTGGTCTTTTTTGACTGGCTTCTTTCACTTAGAATGTTTTCAAGGTTCATTCACATTGTAGTATGTATTAGTACTTTATTCCTTTTTATTGCTGAATGAGATTCTGTTGTGGATATATCACATTCCATTTGTCCTTTCATCCCTGATAGACATTTGGGTGGTTTCCACTTTCTGACTATTACAAGTATTGCTGAAAACTTGTGCAAGCATTTCTGTGGACATAATGTTTTTATTTCTCTTGGGTATGTATCTGGGAGTGGAATTGCTGGGTCATATGGTAACTATATTTAACCTTTTGAGGAACTGCCAGACTGTTTTCCAAAGCAGTTGGCATCATTTTATATTTCTCCCATGAACGAGGGTTCCAATTTCTCTTGATAATACTCGGTATTGTCTGTCTTTGATTATAGCCAGCCTAGGGGTGTGAAGTGGTATCTCATTGTGGTCAGCTGTTAATTTGTAATACTATAAACAGTAGGTTCTCTGTGTCATTTGGAGTTAGAGATTTTCCTTTGACCTTTGTTTCCTGAAAGTAGATTTATTTGTTGAAGTTTTTAATGAGAAAAATATGATCACTTATATCTAGTTTACTTGATTGCTTGTGTATCTGAGAGTAACTCGGAATTTCAGCAATTCTCCAGTATCCTATGAGTCTTGTAGTGAAGGGATGAAAGATACTGTTCTTCATTTTTAAATTTTAGTTTGTGCTAAATTATAAGAACAGTTCCAAGAATTCACCAGTTATTAACTTTTTGTCACATCTGGCTCATCATTCTCTATAACCATGTTCTTTTTTTTCTGAACCATTTGAGAGTAAGGTACAGACATCCTGTCTTATTCCTAAATACTTCAGTATGTATTTCCCAAGTATAAGTACATTCATAACCACAAGAAAATTATCATTTTTCAAAATCTAGGAGTTTAACATGGATAAAGTACTCTAAAATACAAACTACTTAAATTTTGGCAGTTGACCCAATATTGCCCATTATAAAGTTGTTTTTCTTTTTTGCTTTGGGAGCCAGTTTAGGATCACATATTGATTGCATGTTGTCATGTCCTACTAGTCTCTTTTAATATACAGTGAGTGCATTTTTGACTTCATTTCAAACTAAAGAAATACTTTGAGATGCTCTGTTTATGGGATATGTTAAGTCTTAAATCATTTATTTTGAGTAATGTGTACCTTAAAGTGTTAATTACAATTTAGCCTTTTTTATTTTAAGAAACATTAGATTGGTAGTGATAATGTGATTTTTTAGCTGTCCCTCCCCCCAAATTTTTTTTTAAAGATTTTTTTATTTGTCAGCACACATGCACACAAGCAGCGGGAGCTGCAGAGGGAGAAGGAGAAGCAGGCTCTCCATTGAGCAGGGAGCCCGATGCGGGGCTCGATCCCAGGACCCTGGGATCATGACCTGAGCCGAAAGCAGACACTTAATGACTGAGCCACCCAGGCGCCCCCCAAAAATATTTTTAAACACCATGTTTAGTTGTCTTATTTGGGAACATTTTATTAAACACTGGCTTTGTGCTGAGATATAATATTTGCTGGACTTCGGTTTGTATAATAATGGTAGATAACATTTCACATATTAGTTAACAAAATAAGTCAAGATAGGCTAGACTAGAATTTTGCTGTACATGAAGTAAGGGCAAGGTGTGATACCTAGGAAGTCAGCAGAGGAAAAGTATTCTGAACTCCCAGAGCAGGGCTGAGTCTATGACCATGAGATTTATGAAGATGAGAGAGGATAGTGGAGGAAAGATTTTGAAGAAGGTTTTTAGCTATCACTAGAGTCAGGAAGTATGTTTAACAGATTTTAAAATTTAGGAGTTGAGTAGATGGGAACCAAGTACAGGCTTAAAGGGAGGTGGGTTGAGAGTGGTGACCTGATGGCCTGATAATGGCATAGTACCAGAGCAGTAACATTAGCCTGTTTGATCCCTAGACAGAGGTTATGTGTTCTCTCTGGTGAATGAATATGCCCTGCTTTGTTTGGGAGACAAAGGCTGGCAAGGAGAGAAAGACTGAGGGGCAGGACTCAGAAGTTGTTCATAGTTAGTGATTACATTATAAAGTCTGGTCAGTTCTTCAAGATTTAAAAACAAATCTTTTTCTTATTGGGAATTTGACAACTACAAAAGGAGTAGATATGCTTAAAAATATTCCTCAGCAGTTTTTGTTTGTATTAATCTAGAATTAATTTACAGTAACATGTATTAAATATGTCACTCTTTTATTAAAGCAGTGTTTGCTTTGTTTTTAAGCCCTTAGAGATTTGTTTGATTCCATGGATAAAACTTCTTCTAGTATTCCACCTATTATTCTACTGCAGTTTTTGCACATGGCTTTTCCACAGTTTGCAGAGAAGGGTGAACAAGGACAATATCTTCAACAGGTAAACAGGGCAAGGTTCTGTGGTTTTCATTTTGTAAATGTAAAACTTAGGTGCTGTACACTTACCATGTTTATTTGTATTTCCAAACATACTCCCAATTATCAGTCCTTTCTAGTTGACAGCATCATTGTTTTTGGCCCAGAGTAGTCTGTTAACTATTACCTTGCTTCTGTTTTTGTCCTTCTGCAGTGTTTTTCCACACAGCCTCCCGAGTCCTTTATAAAATGTAAATGGGATTATGTTGGTCCCTTGTTCGTTACCTCCTAGTGATTTTCTATCCCTGTCCTGAGTAATCTAGCTCCTGGCTCCCTATCTGAGCTCCTCATGTGCCACTCTCCCTCTTGCTTACTTCTTTGGCTCTCAAACACACTGGCTTCCTGGTTATTTTTTAAACCCTCCAGTATCCTCTTTCGCAGGGTCTTTGCTCTTACTTCTTTGGCTCTCAGATGAGTGCATGGCTTGTTGCTTCCTCACCTCGTTCAGGTGTCATAGCTCAAATGTCAAGGCATCACAGAAGTTTTCTTGACTATCCTATTGAAATAGCACACTTCTTTCCCCTCATCACTTTCTGCTCCCATATTGCTTTTTTTTATTCATAACTCTTCTCTTTAGATGAATTTGTTATATTTTGTTTATGTCCCCATTGAGAACTTTTTCTGTTTTGGTTAATGCTGTTTATTCCTGTGTCTAAAAAAGAGGATAGCAGGAAGGGAAGAATGAAGGGGGGGAAATTGGACGGGGAGACGAACCATGAGAGACTGTGGACTCTGAGAAACAAACTGAGGGTTCTAGAGGGGAGGGGAGTGGGGGGATGGGTTAGCCTGGTGATGGGTATTAAAGAGGGCACGTACTGCATGGAGCACTGGGTATTATACGCAAACAATGAATCATGGAACACTACATCAAAAACTAATGATGTAATGTATGGTGATTAACATAACATAATAAAAAAAATAAACAGTGGTTAGCATAAGGAGGAGCTCAGTAAACATCTCTTGAATGAATGAGTATTCTGGAATGCTCATTGTTTTGAAGATCCTATAATATCTAATTTGACTTAATATTTTTAAATTAAAAAAAAAAAAACAGCTTTCTTCCCCTTCCCTAAGGAAGCAGCAGTTCTTTTGGAATGATTTTGTAGATAAAACAGTATCAACAGCCAGGATTATTTACTTTGTCATTTTTAAATTACAGGATGCTAATGAATGTTGGATACAAATGATGCGCGTATTGCAACAGAAATTGGAAGCCATAGAGGATGATTCTGTTAAAGAGGTAATTGACACATGTTTGTGATTATAGATTTTTATTATACCTTGATAAGTATACCCCCCGGCCCCAAAAGCTTGAAATAAATTCATCCTAATAGACATGTACTTGAATACTTTAGATGCTCAATCTGTAGTTGGAATTTGAAAGCTTGCATCTGACACTTGAATTCATTGTATTATTTATTAAACTTAATTGATATTATTATTATTATTATTATTATTTTTTTAAAGATTTTATTTATTTATTTGAGACAGAGAGAATGAGAGAGAGAGAGCACATGAGAGGGGAGAGGGTCAGAGGGAGAAGCAGGCTCCTTGCTGAGCAGGGAGCCCGATGTGGGACTCGATCCAGGGACTCCAGGATCATGACCTGAGCCGAAGGCAGTCGCTTAACCAACTGAGCCACCCAGGCGCCCCAAACTTAATTGATATTATTGAGCATCTGTAGTCTTTTGGTAATTTTTTTGAACAGTAGAAGGATTTTACAGAAAGGGATTACATTTTAAAAAACTTAAATATGTATTTACTAAACTGGATTGTGTGAGGAAAAATATACATTAGTACCTATATGAAGTAAAATTGGAATTTTTATTTCATTTTAATTTTTGCAGACAGATTCTTCATCTGCATCAGCAGTGACACCGTCTAAAAAGAAAAGTTTAATTGATCAGTTCTTCGGAGTTGAGTTTGAAACTACGTATCCTTATGAGCCAAGATTTGTAGACTACTCATAACTTACTAGAAGTGAATTGGTATCAGTAGCATTGTTGACTGATTGGAGTGGTGGGTGGGGTATGTAGAAAAAATCTTCAGAGGCATTTATGCCTGAAAGATAAAATGAAACTTAGGAATTTGGAAAAATACCCCATCAGAGTAATCCTAAAGTTCAGGTAAATGTACACTTTAAGGGTATTATTTTTTCCTAAGAATATCTTTAGCAGAGTCAGCCTCATTAATTCACTTCATAGGGAATTAATTTTTAATTGTATGAAACAGTATATCAGCCAGATTATATACATGAGATTAAACCAATTCATAAAACGTGAATTCAGAGGAGGACTATTTTCTAGGTCATGGGTAGAAACTGGAAGATTTCTGTTTATATATCTTTGTGTTACAACCATTTTAAGACTGTGTAAGTACCAACTTATATTTGTTTAGAGTTTATCCTTTTATTATTCATTACTCATATTGTTGGTAAGTACATGAAGCACTTTAAAGTATGTTGAAACAAATGTGGGAAACCAAAATATTTAAAATACCAATGAACGATGCTATTAATTTTATTAATTCCAGTATAGTTAATATACAGTGTTATATTAGTTTCAGATATACAATATAATGATTCAACAGTTCCATACATTACTCAGTGCTCATCACAGTCAGTGTACTCTTAATCCCCATCACCTATTTCACTCATCCCCCACCCACCTCCTTCATTCTTGTTGAGAATGGAATCGTATGGTATTTGTCTTTCTCTGACTTATTTCACTTAGCATTATACACCTTGGATCCATCCATGTTGTTGTAAATAGCAAGATTTCATTCTTTTTTATGACTGAATAATATTCCATTGTATATACCCCCCCATGTGATCTTTATCCATTCATGTATCGATGGACACTTCGGTTGCTTCCATAATTTGGCTATTGTAAATAATGCTGTAATAAACATAGGGGTGCATATGTCTTTTCATGTTAGTGTTTTGTATTCTTTGGGTAAATACCTAGTAGTGGAATTACTGGATCATATGGTAGTTCTATTTTTAATTTTTCAAGGGGGTTCTATTTTTAATTTTTTGAGGAAACTCCATACTGTTTTCCAGAGTGGCTGCACCAGTTTGCATTCCCACCCACAGTGCATGAGGGTTCCTTTTTCTCCTATATCCTCACCAACACTTGATTTTTTTTTTTTTTTAAAGAGGGAAAGAGAGGTTGTGGGGGAGAGGGAGAAGGAGAATCTTAAGTAGGCTCCATGTCCAGTGGCGGAGCCTGACATGGGGCTCAATCTCACAACTCCAAGATCATGACCTGAGCTGAAATCAAGAGTCAGATGTTTAACCAACTAAGCCACCCAGGGGCCCTAACGCTTGTTTTTTGTGTTTTTGATTTTAGTCATTCTGACAGGTGTGAGGTGACATTGTGGTTTTTTTTTTTTTTAAAGATTTTATTTATTTATTTGAGAGAGAGAGAGTGAGAGACAGCATGAGAGGGAGGAGGGTCAGAGGGAGAAGCAGACTCCCTGCCGAGCAGGGAGCCCGATGTGGGACTCGATCCTGGGACTCCAGGATCATGACCTGAGCCGAAGGCAGTTGCTCAACCAACTGAGCCACAATGTCAGGCGCCTGACATTGTGGTTTTGATTTGCATTTCCTTGATGATGAGTGACGTTGAGCGTCTGTTCAAGTGTTGGTCATCTATATGTCTTTGGAGAAATGTCTGTTCTCTTTATGTCTTCTGCCCATTTTTTAATTATTATTATTATTTTGGTGTCATATAAGTTCTTTATATATTTTGGATACTAACCCTTTATCAGATATCATTTGCAAATATTGATGCTATTAATACCATTAGGATAATTTATTTTATTCAACATATAATTTATTATATTATAGCAGATTGATTACCTGTTGGTATATTCCTTATCTTATTTCTCAAAGCATGAAATGTACAGAATCTGAAGAAGAAGAGGTCACTAAAGGAAAGGAAAATCAGCTTCAACTTAGCTGTTTTATCAATCAAGAAGTCAAGTATCTTTTTACAGGACTTAAATTGGTAAGATCAATTACAGTTGATCCTCATTATAAATAGATTCTGTATTTGCAGGTGCATCTACTTGCTAAAATTTATTTGTAACTGTAACAACAGTACTTGGTGCTTTCATGGTCATTTGTAGACATGTTCCGAGTGGCAAAAATTTTGAGTTGCTAGACACAGTCTCCCCGGAGGTCCAAAAAAGTGATGCTCTGCCTTCTTGTTTCAGCTCATACTGTTAACAAGTGTCCTTTTACTGTAATTTTAGTACCACAACTTTCTGCAATTTTGTGCTTTTTGTTGATTTGCTGTTTAAAATGGCCTTCAGGCATAGTGCTGAAGTGCTGTCTAGTGTTCTAAGCCTGAGAAGGCTGTGTGTGAATGTTTATTAGATAAGCCTTAAGGAGAAGATAATGTTTGATAGATAAGCTTCATTTAGGGATGGGTTATAGTATAGTTGGCTGTGAAGACAATGAGTTGTCATTAAATAGAAACATACATGACACAAGGTTGTGTATTGATAGGTTGACAGAAGTGTTGTGACCAGAGGCTTGCAGGAGGCCTCTGAGGGTATTATAGTGAGAAGTTACTGGTAATAATGAGGTATAAACTGGGATTGTACTGTGTAAATCAGGCCACGTAGGCCCTCTGCCTTTGCACCAGTATTGCACCTGAGGCCCTGGAATGTAAGTGACTTCATTGCTTTGTCGCAGAGCTGGGTCTAGAACTTGATTCTCTTCATTCGCCAGTTAGTACTCTTTCCCCATTTTCATACTACAGAATGCACTTTCATGAGCAGATTGATAAAATACAACAGTTTTGCTTGCTAATTTAGTACTTTGATATGGTTTGGGAAATATGTACATGTTTTGAAGGATAGGCAATGAATTGGGGCAGGGAGTGCATTGATAAACAAGATAATTTGTCATCAGGGAGTTCCCATCTACAGTTTGGGGTAAGATCAGTTAGGGGAGTGGTTGGTAAATACAGACATAAGAGGCAAAGAGAGAAAGTAATATTCTCTGTCCTGTGATACTGGGGGGGAGTGTAGTGAGGCATACTGGCTTTTAAGAGAAGTTCATTTTAAAAGTTTAAAAATAATGGCTAACCACTAAGAGTCCTATAACAAATTATGACGTGCAAGTTTCAGGACATCAGAACATGAAGCATAAATGTAATTGGAGAGTATTGAATGGAATGTTTTGGCAGGAACTCTTCAGGATGGTATTTTTTCTTCATAATTTTATAAAATTCCAGAAAAGCTAAATGTACTTGGAGCTTCTAGGTGATAGTGGATTGGTGATAATATGTATAGCTTACCTGATGAATAACATCACACCAGATACGTGTTCTTGAGAAGCATGTATTTATGAGATGTATTGTCTTGCCCATTGTTTAGATGCTTTATCATCATTTGTTCTGATTATTCTAGAGTAATTTGGCTCCATATTTCTTTACCTTTTTGCTGTTGAACAAACTTGATTAAATGTTAAAAAGCTACACGGTGATTCCTTTTGTAATGAGATTAGTAATTTCTGAAAACTAAAAAAAAATTTTTTACACAAGTAACATGCTTATAGTGAACATTAACAGTAAATTTTTAACTGTAATTTCTTGTGTATTAATGTTCTTACAAAGCAGAGCACATTAGTAGTGCTTTTTTTAATATTAGAAATAGTAGCTTATGTTCATTAAATGTAGAATATATGCCAAATGGTTGTCCATGTTTTTTTACATGTACTAACTTATGTAGTTCTAACAACAGCACTATGATATATAGATATTATCATCATTTCCATATGGTGCCCAGAGGGGATAACTGTCTTGTTCAGTGTCACATAGGCTGTAAAAAATGGAAAGGCAGACATGATGGTTAAGATATGTATAGTGGCTAAAGGCTTTTCCACATTTGTTAGATTTACAGGTTTTCTTTGTGATGACTTTTCTCAAATTTGAGAATAATTGGTTCTAGAAGCCTTTTATACATAAAGGATAAAGAACAGGGGTTTCCTACATTCTCATAATTGTCCTCCTGAATAAGTATTCTAATAATCTGTATGTAAGCAGAAGCCCTGAAGGCTTTTTTATGTTATATAAAATACAGTGTAAACTCAGAATCTGAGCAACATTTGGGTCACAATTTAAAACTTCAAACATTATTTACATTCTGAGGAGTTCACACCAGTATAAATTGATACCTTTTAAGAACTGAATCATATCTAAAAGCCTTCCTACATTGTCTTCATTGAAATTATTTTTCAGTGGCATGAATCCATTGATGTATATTGTCTACTGAGGAGTACTAATTTTTAAAAGAACTAAAAGTGTGATTCTAGGGGCACCTGGCTGGCATGCAACTCTTGATCCTCGAGGTCATCGGTTCAAGCCCCACTTTGGCTGTAGAGCTTACTTTAAAAAAAAAGTGTGATTCTGTATTGCAGAAAAAATTCTTTAAAACTAAAAATGTTTGGTCTTCTGTTATGTTCTTTTTTTAGCGACTTCAGGAAGAAATCACTAAACAGTCTCCAACATTGCAAAGAAATGCTTTATATATCAAATCTGTAAGTTTTTCATTCCTTTTGAATTTGAATCCATTTTGATGAAAGGTTTCCAGTTAGTTAATTTTACCCAATCTTTGTTTTTTTCCCAAACCAAGCATTAAAAACTTCTGTGGTATTTGCATGTGATAGGATTTCTTGCATTTTTTTTCCCCTCAGTCTAAGATCAGCCGACTACCTGCTTACTTGACAATTCAGATGGTTCGATTTTTTTATAAAGAGAAGGAATCTGTGAATGCTAAAGTTCTTAAGGTTAGTAATGAACTTCAGTATAATAAAATATTGTAATTCTTTGATGGCAATCCCTAATTCACAGTAGATTTCTTTCTTCCTTTAGGGATAAACTTTCTTTGAAATATTATAAGTAGGGAAGTTATTAACATTAGACAAGTGGTTCTTTTTTTGTTTGTTTGTTTGTCAGAGAGAGGGACAGCATGCACAAGCAGGGAGAGCAGGAGGCAGAGGGAGAAGCATGCTCCCTGCTGATTAAGAGCCCCATGTGGGACTTGATCCTAGGACTCTGGGATCATGACCTGAGCTGAAGGTAGACGCGTAACTGACTGAGCCACCAGGCGCCCCTGTCCTTTTTATTTTAAATCATACACATGCCTGACTTTCACTACCAGCCCACCCCTAGCATTTGATTAAGTAGGGCCTGAAGTCCTAAAAATTTTTCATAAGATTCACAATTAGTTCTGATGGATGCCCTCCACTCCCTAGAAATACTGCTCTAGACCAGATCCTCAACTCCACAGATACTGACCCAGCAGGTTTAGATGATGGGAGTATGGGGTAGGAGGCATGCTGTACTCTCCAGTGCGGTAGCTGTAATCTCTTGAGTAAGAGGCAGCGTTATGATGTAGCTGTTTTGTAGAACTGTAGCTCTGCTACATATCCACAGTCCGTGATCCCTGGGAGAGGTATATGTAATTCTGTCCTCTTGAGCTGAAATTCATAATACAATTTCAGATATACTTACTGTTATATGATAAGGTTAAATGTAGTTGGAGTGTTTACAATTGTTAACTTTATGTATTAATATTAGTTTTGAACTGTATCACTATTATTTCTTTGTAAAGGTGTATTTCAAATTACAAAAAGTCATTAAGTGACCCCATTTGTAAATTGATTCCATTGTCAGTTTTAGGTATCCATTATTTTCACAGCAACTGATGTGCTCTGTTTCTGAAATGCTTCTTTTGTCATATAAATTTGGTAACTCTTCTGTGGTCAGAGTCTTGGGTTTAATTGGGAAAAAAAGCTAAATAAATTTTTTTAATCTTAAAAAGTTAGAACCAGGGGTGCCTGGTTGGCTCAGTCAGTAGAGCATGCGACTTTATCTTTTTTTTTTTTTTTTAAGATTTTATTTATGTATTTTACAGAGAGAGTGAGAGACAGAGCATGAGCAGGGCGGAGGAGGAGGCAGAGGGAGAGGGAGAAGCAGACTCCCCACTGAGCAGGGAGCCTGATGTGGGACTTGATCCCAGGACCCCTGGGATCATGACCTGAGCCGAAGACAGGTGCTTAACCAACTGAGCCAACCAGGTGCCCCGCGATTCTTGATCTTAGGGTTGTGAATTCAAGCCCCACACTGGGCATGGAGCCTATTTAAAAAAAAAAAAAAAAAGTTGGGCCCACATTGAAAATAAGCACTATGATGTTTTCAGCTGCATAGATTTCCAAGTGATTTTTATGAATTTTATTTTCAACTTCATTTGAATTATGAAAGTACTACTGTAAAAGTATGATAGATATTTTAAATAAGTACCTTTATAAGGGTGTTTACACATACTCTTTCTTTTTGGTTTGTATATAGGATGTTAAATTTCCTCTTATGTTGGATGTGTATGAACTGTGTACCCCAGAACTTCAGGAGAAAATGGTCTCTTTTCGAACAAAATTCAAGGATCTAGAAGATAAAAAAGTGAATCAGCAGCCAAAGACAGTAGGTTCTTATTGCTGATTTTCTCATCTTAATAGTTTAATCTTTAATCAGTGTTCAGCAATTACTGTTACTCTCTTAGTAATTACTTTGTTAATCTCTCAGTAAAAATGGATGACCCTTTATTTTATTTAGCACATATACAAAGTTTTAGGTGTATTTTAGCATAAGAGAAAAAACTCTAGTTATGGTAAATAGGCCCTTTATGGTAGAGTAAGCTTAATATTTCTTTTTTCCTGTAATCTGTAGCCTATATTCCTTTTATATTTATCTCCTCAAAGCATTTCACATAAAGTGTTGCCTAGTATTTTCAGTGTATTTTATTGTTTTCCTTGTAAGTCATGGAGTTATTTCTATTTTTAGATGGAATTAGTGGGATAGAATCCTGGCTCATCTATGCCTATAGTGACAAATAAGTTGTATCTTTTTAATTTGTTATTTAATTTTTATTTAAATTCAAGTTAGTTAACATAGAGTACAGTACTGGTTTCAGGAGTAGAATTCAGTGATTCATCACTTACATACAGCACCCAGTGCTCATCACAACAAGTGCCCCCCTTAATGCCCATTGTCATCTAGCCCATCCCCCACCTGCCTTGCTCCAGCAGCTCTCCGTTTGTTCTGTATGGTTAAGAGTCTTTTATAGTTTATTTCCCTGTCTCTCTCTCTTTTTTCCCCCCTCCCCCTATGTTTATCTGTTTTATTTCTTAAACTCCACATGAGTGAAATCATATGGTATTTGTCTTTCTCTGACTGACTGACTTCACTTAGTGTAATACACTCTAGCTCCATCCATGTCATTGCAAATGGCAAGATTTCGTTCTTTTTGCTGGTTGAGTAATATTCGCGTGTGTGTGTACACACATGTCTTTATCCATTCATCAGCCGATGGACATTTGGGCTCTTTCCAGAGTTTGGCTGTTGTTGATGGTGCTGCTGTCAACATCGGGGTGCATGTGTCCCTTCGAATCTGTCTTTTTGTATCCTTTGGGTATACCTAGTAGTGCTGTTGCTGGGTTGTAGGGTAGCTCTGTTTTTAACTTTTTGAGAAACCTTCATACTGTTCTCCAGAGTGGCTGCACCAGCTTGCATTCCCACCAACAGGGCAAGAGGGGTTCCCCTTTTTTCTGCATCCTCACCAACACCTGTTGTTTCTTGTGTTAATTTTAGCCATTCTGACTGGTGTGATAAATTGTATCTTTTAATAAGTGCTGCTTGTATGCCTGCCTGTAACTGCTAAAATCACAACCTTAGGAAACTTTATATTTAATAAATTGTATCATTTTAGGTTCAGATAGGGTACAGCTGAACTGTGTTGGATTTTTTTTTCCCACAATGAAAAAGATCTTTCCTGATAACTAGAAATATTTCCAGTGTGATACTATATATCATTTAAATTCTGCAAATTACTGTGGGTGTGTAGTGCGTGTGTGTAGTGCGTGTGTTAAATGGTTTTTTTTTAAACATTAAAATTTATTTTGAGATAATTGTAGAATCACATGCATTTATAAGAAACAATATGAAGAGGGGCGCCTGGGTGGCTCAGTGCATTAAGTGACTGCCTTCTGCTCATGTCGTAATCCCAGCGTCCTGGGATTGAGCCCCGCATCGGGCTCCCTGCTCAGCTCCCTGCTCAGCTCCCTGCTTCTCCTCCCTCTGCCTGCCACTCCCCCTGCTTGTGAGTGCACTCTCTCTCTCTCTGTCAAATAAATAAATAAAATCTTTAAAAAAGAAAGAAATAATATGAAGAGATCCAGGTACCTTTTACCAAGTTTCCCCTGTGGTTAATATCTTGCAAAGCAGTAACACAGTATCACAGCTTGGATATTGACTTTGATGCAGTCTAGATACAGTACATTCTCATCACTACAGAAATTCCACGGCTGCCCCTTTGTAGACAAACCCACTTTCCTTTGGCCCCTGCCTCCTCTTCAATTCCTAGCAACTGTTAACCTGTTCTCCATTTCTGTAGTTTTGTCATTTTAAGATACAAAATGGAATATATATATATATATATATTATACTATATTATACATATGTATACACTATATAAATGGAATCCTATCGTATATAACTTTTTGGGATTTTCTTTTCTCAGCATACATAATTCTCAGGAAATTAGCCCAGGTTATTTTGTATAACAGTAGTTCCTTCTTTTTTGTTGCTGAATAGTATTCCGTTATGCATATACTATATTTTGCTTAACCATTCAGCTGTTGAAGGACAGCTGGATTGTTTCTAGTTTCATTTATTTTGAATAAAGTTGCTATAAGTATTCATGTACCATTTTTTTTTTTAAAGATTTTTTATTTGAGAGAAAGAGAGAGCGTGAGCAGGGGGAGGGGCAGAGAGAGAGGGAGAAGCAAACTCCCTGCTGAGCAGGGAGCCCTATGTGGGACTCAGTCCCAGGACCCTGGGATCATGACCTAAGCCGAAGGCAGATGCTTAACCGACTGAGTCACCCAGGCGCCCCTCATGTACCAGTTTTAGTGTAAACATAACTTTTCATTTCTCTGGAAATAAATACCCAGTAGTATAATTGCTAGATTGCATGGTAGTTGTATATTTAATTTTTAAAGAAACTGTCAAAGGTTTTCCATAGGGACTGTACCATTTTAAATGCTCATTAGCAGTATATGACTGATCCACTTTGTGCATTCTTGCTAGAATTTGGTGATGTCAGTATTCTTTATTTTAGCCATTTGGATAGGTTTGCAGTGATACCTCATTGTGGTTTTTAATTTGCTTTTACCTAATGGCTAATGATGTTGAGTGTGTCTTCATGTATTTATTTGCCATCTGTATATCCTCTTTGGTGAAATGTTTCTTCTTGTCTATTCATTTTCTAATTGTGCTATTTTTCACTCTTGAATTTTGAGAGTTTTTTATATTACAAATACTAATCCTTTGTCAGATACATGGCTATCATATATTTTCTCCTTGCCTTTGTCTTTATCTTTTCATCTTCTTTAGGGTCTTTTGCAGAGGAAAAGTTTTTAATTTTTAGGTAATCCAATGTATTTTTCTTTGGTTGTTCTTGCTTTTGGTGTCCTATCTAACAAACCATTGCCTAGTCAAAGGCCACAAAGATTTATGTCTGTTTCTCTTATAAGAGTTTTAAAGTTTCAGTTCTTCCCATTTAGTTCTTCCCTGGTTTTTGATCCATTCTGGGTTAATTTTTGTGTGTGGAATGAGGTGCATATCCAAATTCATGCTATTGCATATGAATATCCTATTCTTCGCCCATTGAATGGTCTTGGTACCCTTGTAGAGAATCAGTTGACTATAAAGATCTATATATCTGGACTCTCAGTTTTATTCCACAGGTCTTTATGTCTGTCCTTATGCCAGTACCAGTCTTGATTACTGTAGTTTTGTAGTAAGGATGTAGCAGAGTATGAGCCTTTTAGCTGTTCTTTCAAGATTGTTTTGGCTCTTATGAATGCCTTGTATTTCCATTATTTTAGGATCAGCTTGTGTATTACTTCAAAAAAAACAATTGGAATTTTGATAGGATTGCAGTGAATCTGTAGATAATTTGGAAAGGATTGCTATTTTAACAGCATTAAGTCTTGGCAGTCCATGAACTTGATAATGTCTTTGTATTTATTTGTATCTTAATTTTTTTCAACAATGTTTTATAGTTTATAGTATATAAATCTTGTACTTTGGCTAACTTTATTCTTAAGTATTTTATTCTTTTTTGATGTTTGAGTAAATGGCATTGCTTTCTTAATTTCATTTTTAGATTATTCTTTGTAATTGATTTTTGTATATTGATCTTTGCTGAACTGGTTTATTAACTGTTCTTTTTTTCCTCTTTTATTTTTTGAAAGATTGTGTAGAACTAGTGTTAATTCTTTTTTAAAGTTTTGGTAGAACATTGGTGGAAAAAAATCAGCCTGGAGATTTTTTCCCAGGCATTTTTAAATTAAATATTTGACTTCCTTTGTAGTTATGGGCTATTCAAATGATGTAATTTCATATTAGGTTTGTTTTGGTACTTTGTTTTCATGGAATTGATCTATTTTATCTAGCTTGTCAATTTTGTGTTGTAGAGTTGTTCCTTGTATTTATTTATTTATTTTTGATGTCTGCAGGGTCTATAATGATATCTGTCCCGTTTCATTCCTGATACTGGTAATTTGTCTTTTTTTTTTTTTTTTCCTTTGTCTTGTTAGAGGATTGTCAGTTTTATGATCTTTTCAAAGAACTGGCTAAGTGGATTTTTCTCTTTTTCTGTAATATTAATGATTTCTACTCTTCTGCTTGTTTGGGGTTTATTTTGTTCTCCTTTTTCTAGGTTCTTAAATTGTGGGAGCTTAGATTTTTGACTTCAAACTTTTCCCTAATGTGTACATTTAGTGCTATACATTCTCTCTCAGCAGTGCTTTCACTGTGTCCTACAAATTGTTATATTGTATTTTCATTTTCATTCTGTCTTGTATTTTTTTTTTAAAGGTTTTATTGATTTATTTGAGACAGAGAGAGAGCACAAGAGTGAGAGAGAGCATGCGCAGGGGTTGGGGAGGGGCTGAGGGAGAGGAAGAAGCAGACTCCCCGCTGAGCAGGGAGCCCTATGTGGAGCTTGGATCAGGACTTGAGCTGAAGGCAGATGCTTAACCAGCTGAGCCACCCAGACACCTCTCTGTTCCTTGTATTTAAAAAAAAATCTCCCATGGGACTTCTCTTTGAATTTGGATTATTTAGGAGTGTCTTGTTTAGTTTCCAAATATTTGGAAATTTATTTATTATCTTGCTGTTACTGCTTCTAGTTTGATTTCACTGTGAAAGAACACACTTGTGTGATTTAAATTCCTTTAAATTTGAAGTTTGCTTTATGGCTTAGGATGTGATATATCTTGGTATATGTTCTGTGGGTACTTGGAAAAAAAATTGTATTCTACGGTTGTTGAATGGAATGAATGTTCTATAGATGTTGATTAGATCCAGTTGGTTGATGGTGGTGTTGCATGTTCCTGTAACCATGCTGTTTTTCTGTCTAGTTGTTCTTTCAGTTTTTGTGAGAGGAGTGAGGAAGCTAAAATTGTGGTTTTGTGTGTTTCTCCATTCGGTTCTGTCCACTTTTGCTTTGCATGTTTTGTAGCTCTGTTATTTGGTGCATACACCTTTAGGATTGCTAAGTATTCTTAAGTGGAGTGACCCTTTTATATTATGCAACATCCCTCTCTGTCCCTGGTAATTTTCTTTACTCTAAGTCTACTTTTCTGATATTACTATTGCCAGTGCTGCTTTGTTTTTGTTAATGTTTGCATGATGTCTTTTTGTATTATTTTACTTTAAATTTGCCTATATTGTTATATTTGAAGAGTTTCTTATAGACAGCATAGAGTTGGTCGTGTATTTTAATATACTGTTAATCTCTTATTGCTTTATTTAGACTAAACATTTACATTTAATGTAAGTTGATTTGTTAGTTAATTGTGTTATATTTTGCTTTCTCTTTGTTCTGTTTTTCACTTCTTTTTATTGCCTTCTAGGTTACTTGAACATATAATAGAATTCTAAATTGACTTATCTACGATTTTTTAAAAATCTTTTTCTTTGTATACCTTTTACTATGGTTACTCTAGGTGTCAAATTTTAATACAAAAGGGAATAGTTGACTTAATTGCCATTTTTTTGTTGTGGGGGCCTTTGACTTCTTGTCACTCTAGTGATCTTTAAACTACTTGCATTGTGTTCATTACCATTATAGTTTTCAAGAACTTTGTGCCCATATGCCTAGATAAGTTTAATTTTTTTGTATTACACACTGAAATGAGTTGAGGCAGGGAATTCCCACCAAAGATCTTTGTCTAAAATAGTGAATCATCTCTTTCAATATTAGGTAAATATTTGCTGAATTAAATATTTCAGCTCATTTAAGCTAAGTTCATTCAGTTCATTTGAGCAGGTGGCCATGTCTTAGTAGGTTTAATGTTAGTTCCAGTAATTCGACTTTTCTTTCATTGAGGTACCTTTTTTTTTTTTTTTTTTAATCCTATGTGGTTTGAAAGGATTTTGGTAAAAATATAGAATTGGGTTTTCCTTTTCTACCCTAGAGCACTGTTTGTACTGTTATATTCACGGATATGCTGTAGGTTTAGTGGCTTATAGTTGGTCCTAGAATCAGAGGGTCTGTTACTGTGCATACAAGATTGTATATTGTTGAAGCATAGCTCCTTTGGGTTTATAGTTTTGTGTTAACTATGGTTATATCGTTTTAGTAATTTGTAAGGTATTTTATATTGTAGTCAGTAAATATTTGTGGAAAGAATATTTATTGAATAGAATACAAATTTTATTTCCAGTATCATGATTTAAAATTAAATTTTTTTCCCCTCAGAGTGACAAAAAGAGTAGTCCCCAGAAAGAAGTTAAATATGAGCCTTTTTCTTTTGCTGATGGTAAGTGGAAAAAAATCATTTCAATTGAGTTACTGTGTGTGTGTGTGTGTGTATGTGTGTGTGTGTTTAAGGTAAAATTATTGTCTTGGCACTTATATATTTTTTTTCAGATACCATGCTTTTTTAAAAAGAAAATCAGATTTTTTTTTTATTAAAGATTTTTTTAATTTATTCATTAGCTACAGAGAGAGAGAGCATGAGCAGGGGGAGAGGCAGAGGGAGAGGGAGAAGCAGGCTCCCTGCTGAGCGAGGAGCCCGATGCGGGGCTCGATCTCAGTACCCTGGGATCATGACCTGAGCCGAAGGCAGACGCTTAACCATCTGAGCCACCCAGGCGTCCCAGAAAGTCAGATTTTTAAAATACAATTTACCTTAACTAGACACACAGTAAAAATCAGTCTTTTTAGGATGTAGTTCTATGAATAATATCATACTTCTTAAAATATCTTCCATAAATCCTTAACTTTGAACTGTCATATCTTATTGAATTCTAGTAATAGGCTAACCTATTGCTACCTAGCTGGAGAAATCACGTCTCTTCATTGTCTAATATTGTTGGATTTACATCTTTCTTTAGACATTGGCTCCAATAATTGTGGATACTATGACTTACAAGCAGTGTTAACACATCAGGGAAGGTCTAGCTCTTCAGGCCATTATGTATCATGGGTGAAAAGGAAACAAGGTAAGGATTCTGGTTGTTTTTTTTTTCCCCAGTAAGTTAATTTAACAGTTTACTTAGTACAGATTTTTTGCACAGTGGTTTTCAAACTTTTTGGTCTCAGAACTCCTTTACATTCTTAATTGTTGAGGTCCACAAAGAGCTTTTGTTTATGAGGATTCTCTTTAATATTTACTATAATAGAAATTAAAACTGAGAAATTAACTCATTGGAAACTGACAGTAATAAACCCATTACATATCACATAAATAACAAAGATAACAGTATTTTCCAAAACAAAAAAAATAGCAAGAAATAGTATTGATTTTTGTAGGTCTGCTTTGTCTGGCTTAATAGGAGACACCTGTTTCTGCATTCAGTCTCTTGCTTTATCACACATCCTATGACTTCTGGAAAATTCCAAAGCACACTTGAGAGAGTGAGGGAAAAAGGCAAATAATACTTTAGTAGTGATATAAAAAAATTGTGACCTTCGTAGTACCCCTGAAATGGTCTTGAAACCTGAGTAGCCCCTGGACCACACTTTGAAAACTGTTAGTGTGGCAGATGGAATACTGCTGTGCATGAAAGTACTCAGTACCTTTTTTGAAATGGAACTGAGAAAACATGTATGATATTAATTTCATTTTCTTCTCTTGTTCTTTAGATGAATGGATTAAGTTTGATGATGATAAAGTCAGCATCGTGACACCAGAGGATATCTTACGGCTTTCTGGTGGTGGAGACTGGCACATAGCATATGTTTTACTCTATGGGCCTCGCAGAGTTGAAATAATGGAAGAGGAAAGTGAACAGTAATCTTCATTTTAGCTATTTATGTTTAGGTGTGAAATAAATGTTACTTGTTGATCATTTCTATAATCCAGAGCTGTAGAGGAAGATATGTAGGTGGTTTTATGTGTTTCCCCTCTCATGTGGAACAAAAGAGGGTGAAGCAGACCACTCTGTGGATCAACCTAAAAATTACAGAAAAAAAAATTGCCTTTGGACTGTGTGGTTGCAGGAAGACATTTTTAAAAAGCTTATTTCTTGCATTAATTTTTAAAAATTCTGATTTGAAATGCCTTTCAGCCATTACCTTCCATGATAAATTTTTTCTCCCTGCCTTTTTCAGCCCAGGATTCAGCAATCAGATGTTTATTGCACACCTATTACTCTTTTTGTTGTTGTTGTTCTTGCATGGTTCAAACCACCGGTGATTCATAGCTGCCCATCCTTTGCCTTATCTAACAAAAATTTTGCCAGGAAGGTGGAAAGGAAGGAAGTGTTGCTCTCATTGTGTTACTCAGTGCTGCTGCCCACATCCCATGGAAACATGGATACAATCAAGTATTTGTCCAGCCTGACTGTTGCTGGCTTTTCATGACTTTAAAATAAATTGTGATCAGTAATAGTACATTTGATTATACATTCATTATTGTGTCTCTCTGATGTACTATGGTTTGTATGTTTAACTTTGCAATGGTTTTGTAGTAATCAACCTTAAAAAGTTGATAAGCTCTCGTTGCTTATTTTTAGAAAATGAGGATATTTAATAAAAAAAAAAAAAAAAGAGGGACTAACAGCTTCTGACCTCAAGTCTTTTGTCTACTGAGTGTTGGAGCTTGGGTTAAGTTTAGGTATATTTAATATCACGCCTTGCTGCAGGTTGTTAGTTTTACTCTGCTGTTAAGCATCCATTTAAAAATGTTCTCTCTTCTGCCTTGTCACATTATGTTCTGTTTAAAAGAAGTACAAAGTTGTAAAAGTAACAGAGTTCTTTGGATGCTGAATGCAACGATGTTTATTGGTCTATCTTTTCTTTGGCTCAGTTTTTACTCGTCTGTTCCCAAAATCTTAATGTGTATCTCAGAATTGAATAATAGCAATGATTTTTAAAGTGATGGTAAAAGTACCAAGAGTAAGTGGTGTTTCAGTATGGTAGGTTTCTTACATTTTAATACATTCTAATTAATTAATTCCTCATCTTTGTTTCAAGAGCCTTGATTGCTAGACAGAGGATAGGAAATTAGCTCATTTGTCTCTGATTTTGAGTTAGGTATATAAAATGAAGCTTGGGGGATTATCATGAAATCTCCTCTCTTTACTTACGCTGTTTTCATGCTCTGCAGAGCATAGCACTGGTAACTATTAAATTCCTAGAGAATAATGGCCAATTTCCTCTCAACTTTGAACAATGTGATAAAACCTGAGAACCCTAGGAGATAAAATAAGCATTTCAGGGAAACTTATTTGTAAATAGCTTCTTCAGCTAAGTGGTGATTACTGGCAATCATTATTCCCTTTGCCTTGGCGGAGGGTGCAGAATAGAATGGGGAAGAGGAGACCATAAGAAGTGTAATGATTCTTAGATAGTGCTATGATGCTTGTGACTCTGCATTTTTATTCACGGTCTGTCTTGGTCTGAACAATTTTGAGGACATAAATTTAGCAATTAGAATTCTGATTTCTGACTTGCAGGATGCTGTAGCTAGTAGATGAGGTAGGTTTAGAACAAAGTATATGTCTTGTATGGAGTTAAGATTTTTAAAATTGTAATTCCTTGTTTTAAAAATGGATTTCATTTTATTTGATCCAAATAAGCATTATTCCAAAGATTTTTTTTTTTTTTTTTTTTAAGAAATTGGACTTACACCAGTGTTTTAAACTAATAAGGCTATTTTAGAGTTCAGCCTTGCATATAAGGTCTTTGAGAAGGGAGAGTGGTCAAGAAAATTTCTTGATTCCTGAGTGTGCCTTATATGCTGTGCCATGAGCACGGAGGCCCTTTTGATACTAGAGCTGTGGTGTATCACTGTTGGACTAGCCAGTGAAGTTAAGTCCAAGCAAGAACATTTATGGTGTAATACGCACTTAGGTGTATTATGCACTTAGTAGCCTTTCAGGATACAAAACATACAACGATAACCTAATGTTAGAGCCCTACAGGGTAATTACGCTTACGTGGGAACCGGAAAAGTAGATGGTACTGTCCCCAGCCATTATTACATAGTGCTTTGCTGTTTGTAGATAGCTTTCACCTACATCTCAAACTTCACATCAGTCCTGGAAGTATGCATCCCTATTTTAAGGACTTAGGATTTTAGACTTCACCCTGTTTTTTTTCAAGTTGGGGGCTGGCAAACATTTTCTGTAATGGGTGGGGTGGATAGTAAATATTTTAAGTTTCGCAGGCCACAGTCTTTGTCATAGCTACTTAACTCTGCTGTTGTAGCATGAAAGGAGCCATAGATGATACTTACATCAGCAGAACTGTGTGCTGATAAAATTTTACTTGTAAAAGCAGGTGGGAAATGGGCCAGTGTTTGCTGATCCTCTGCTTTAAAGCATAAATGAGTAAGACTAGAGCAGTCATATGGTTTCAGAAAGTCATTCTGGGATTTTCAGAACAGCAAGTTAAATTTTGTAACTACTAATGGCATGTAGGAAATGAAGTTGGCATAGTGTATCTTAGGAAACACCATGCTCCCTAAATATTGCTTACTGACTTCATTATAAATATTTTAACAAAAAATATGTGATCTTGAGGTCGCTTTATTTTGTCCATTTTCTCAACATACTCCCTTCGCCTGAAACCCTAAGGTCAGTTATCAAGAGCCAATACGCCTTCTGTTGTTCGTGGAGCACCAGCCAACTGTACAACAACTGTTATAAAAATGTTTATTGTTTACCAAAACCATTGGACCTCTTATCAAATGCTGCTTGGTAACAAAATCTTATCACAGTTTTAATAAAAAAAAGAAAAGAAAGAAGAAGCTAACTATTTGTCTCATTGTCATTAGTTAGACTTTCTGCAAGGTCACTTAATCCGGACTTATTCAGTGCGTTCATCAGATTCTCAGGTGTTGCATGTACTCCCTCTTGATCTTGCCAGGCGACCAGTAGCTGCTTAGCTCTCATCTTCATGTCTTCGCTATCACACTCAATTTGTCTAATTTCCGAGTCTTTCATTTCCAAGTAGGGAGCCAGGATCTTCCATTGCTCGCCCAGTTTACTGGCAAACACCTCTATTTGTTCCCCTGTTACAGGTTTGTCTCGGCGAACATCAGGGCCTAGGAAACACAGGAGATGTAAATTATGTACAAAGCCTGAGGACATGTACAATTCAAAATATACAACAGAATGGGGAAGATAGATACGGGGCCACTGAAATATTAATCACCTTTCATAAGCTTTATTTTAAAAGTAAAACAATTCCTTTCTATATTTTTCATGGGGTGAATATTGTTCTTATAGTCATGATCACTAGGTATCAATACTTTTAAAACTAAAGCTGTTGCCTCTATCGTAATTATGAAGGTCTCCCCTGAAAGCAGCTGCTCTCTTCTAACCCGCCCCCCCTGCCATTAACAAACAGGTGAGTCACCTTCAAATCTAAGTACTTTCCTTCCCATCACTTCGATTTTATTGCATAAAGAGTAATATTTTAAAAGTTATCAAGCAATGTTTAAAATTCCTCACTATAAGAAACAGCTAAGATAAATGGTAGAGGTTGAGAAGTAGATCAAATAACGTACCTCTCAACAAAGAACCCCAATCTTTTCCAATTTTGTAAAATAGCCAAGAAAATTCAATTCTTACTTTCATTTTCCTTCAGTAAAGCATCATTATCTTCCTCATCTTCATCCTCACCTGTTTTTATTTCTTCAGAAGGAGGCTAAAATGAGGAAGAAGAATGTTTAAGAGAATGCCAACTTGTAAAATAACTGGGGATACTTTTGGTTTAGGTTATGAGTGGTTGAGATTCCACATTCCAGAGCCCAGAACTTGATCCTTGAGCGTGTTAAATGTGAATGTCAGGTAAGGATCACAAATGGGATGGTGTTAACCTGGAGAAGGAGTGGACGGGCAAGACTCCCCTTCCCCCACACATGGGAAGAAGGCAGAGCCAGTAAAGAGTATGGTAAGCTGATTTGCAAATATCTAGCATATAGTCACGATGGGCTGGAGAAAACCAGGGGAGGAATTGGGTTCTTAAAAAATTTTTTTAGTAATTTTACGGTATAGTTATTACCATATTGTAGTAATACAATGAGAAAATTGTATTGGAAAAGAGAACAGAGTAGAAAGGTAGGTCAAGGTACCTACTGCTACCCGTTATAGATCCTGTTTGATAAAACACAATACATTGGCAAATAGGAAAAATTCATGTCTGAGTTTACAGGTGAGATAATTGTTTAACCAAAATACTGTGGGCTTTAAAATTAAATTACATGCTTTATAAAAAATTTATCAACTTATGTACTTCCTGTAAATGTACACTCAAATGCATTTTTCCTTATTCTTAAACATGGAGGTTTGTGGATGATTTTTTCCACACAATAAACTGTAAATTCAGCTTCTTAGTGATAGTAGTTTTAATAAGATGATAAAGAATATGAAAACGTTGATCTACATTACTTACTGGTAATTCCTTTGCTAGCTTTATTACCATGTTTTCGAGATATTCTGGCAAACTTTTAAATTGCTGGTTGGTTGGCTGGAAGAAGTGAGGGCTTCTCCGTGCTAACAGTCTCAGGGCTCTCCAACCATAATTTGAATTGTTCACAGCCCTAGGAAAAGAAATGTCAGTCTTGTCATTTATGGTTTTTTATTTCTATATGCCTTCCAGTTAGCGTATAGAGTGTCACATGGTAAATTACATTAAGTAGCTGAAGGCACCATTCTTTTCATTCTGATCTTATTCCTAAAGAACCTCTGAGTGTGCAGTACACTTACAAATGAACACTAGAAACAGCAGAATCTGATGAGGCAGGTTCATATGCAGCAAACATCTGAAAAGTTTAATACCCATTTTACTTAATTTAAAAAGTCAATCAGTATGTGTATAGTAATAACTAGGTGTTCTGTGTGCAGGACAGTAATCATCTACGTCTTTAGAAGAAAAACTAATAGGCTTTTACTATAGTCAGTGAGCTGATGCCCATCCGGGCAATGCCACCTGCAGGTGTGAATTCCAGAATGTAAGTTTTATCAGCACTGAGTTTTGACCATATTCAATCAATACATCATTCTCCATTTATATAAGCATCTCATTTTAGTTCGCTTAATACCAAACTCAATGAATAAAAATGGTTCCAAAACTAAAAGGGAAACCTCAAATAGCCACCACAGTGAGCAGTGATCCATAGTGATACAGAGCACAGCACCAGGCGATACACAGTAAGGTGAGAAATGCAAACCACACGAATTCTAAAGATAATGTTCCAGAACCAGCCAAGCTGGAGAAGAATCCAGAGCACAAATTTACTGTTTGTGAATTTTTGCAAGTCATTTGGAAGATCCCCCTAAGTTCTTAAGGGTAGCAACCTGGTTTATTTAGTCCTCCTCTTAAAATGAGCCTCTACTTTTAGCAAGTGCAAAACTACTCCTACACGGGTCTTGCCAACTTAATGTCATGGTACAGGGCTTTGCCTGATCAGTTAACCAGCCTACCTCTCTTGACACGTTTCCATTTAAGCAGTTTCAATCTTGAGCATTTTCAAAATTCACCAGTTACACATACAAACTTTCTTACTCTCCAGAAATCCATACCATTCAGGTTCTTAAACCAAGGTTCGTGGAGAACTCTCATTCATTCATTCATTCAACAAATACTTGGTGAGCTGGGCACTCAGACCTTAGAGGTACCCTGAACACTCGAGACACTATAATCTTGCAGTTAAGAGCAGGGCCCTGAGGCCAGAGTGATTTCCTGGCTCTGGCATTTACTAGATGAGAACTTCAATACATGATTCACCCTCTCTCCTCACTTTAACTGTAAAAGGGAGATAAGGGCAGTTTCTACCTTAAAGGTATAGATGGTAAGTACTTAGGGAGGACCTGACAGTGAATGTGGAAATGTGTTGGCAAGCATCATTACTATGGATAAACACAAGGTACAAGAATTTCACACAGTGGTAAGGATAAGAAGAACATGAGAAATGAGAATTTCAGATAGGGAGGGGCTTCTGGGCCAGGGAAAACTGCCCTGAGACAGTATCTGAGAGAACTGAAGTGAGCCCACACCACAGGAGTAGCTTGGGGAGAAGTGGAAAGACCTTTGAGTTGAAGAACAGAAACCTGGCTGGTGTAGTTAGAGCAGAAAGAAAATGAACAAAGAGGAGAAGTGATCAAAAGAGTAGGCAGCAGCCAGACAGGTCTTTTAGGCCCTGGTAAGGAGTTTGGATTTCATCCTAATTTTACCAGGCAGTCACTGGAAGAGTTAAAGCAGGAGATCAGACTTGTGAGTTTAAAGATCACAATTCGCATGTTGGAGAACTGACCGGAGCATCATTAGTTAAGAGATCACAGTAACTAACTCATAACTAGTCACAAGGTCACATGAGTCAGAGCACTCTATTTCCTGTGTGCTAACTACATGTCCTGTGTGGCTCAAAGTGAATCCTCTTATTTAATCCTCAGAATAACCCCATGAAATGGGTATTATACTATTTAGCAATGAGAAAACAAGCAGAAAGGGGTTACAGTAGCCCTAGAAGCCTAGCCAGTGAGTGACAGAGTGTCCTGGGATTGGAACCCAGGCAGTCTGACAAGAGGGTCCTTGCCCTTAAATGATGACACCAAAATGCCTATTTAAAACTATGGGGCTGGGACGCCTGGGTGGCTCAGTCATTAAGCGTCTACCTTCAGCTTAGGTCGTGATCCCAGGGTCCTGGGGTCGAGTCCCACATCGGGCTCCCTGCTCAGTGGGGAGTCTGCTTGTCCCTCTCCCTCTGCCTGCAGCTCCCTCTGCTTGTGCTCTCTCTCCAACAAATAAATAATCTTTAAAAAAATTTTAAAAAATAAAACCATGGGGATGGGGTGCATGGGTAGCTCAGTCAGTTGAGTGCCCGGCTCTTGGTTTCAGCTCAGGTCATGATCTCAGGGTTGTGAGATCGAGCCCAACGTAGGGCTCCACCCTCAGTGTGGAGTCTGCTTGACATTCTCTCCCTCCGCCCCTCCCCGCTTGCACACTTTCTCTCTAAAATAAGTAAATAAAATCTTTAAAAAAAAAAATCTTTAAAACCACAGGGCTGGGGTGCCTGGGTGGCTCAGTTGGTTAAGCAGCTGCCTTCGGCTCAGGTCATGATCCCAGGGTCCTGGAATCGAGCCCTGCATCGGGCTCCCTGCTCAGCAGAGAGCCTGCTTCTCCCTTTCCCTCTGCCTGACACTCTGCCTACTTGTGCTCTCTATCTCTTTGTCAAATAAATAAATAAATAAATCTTTAAAATAAAAAAATAATAAAAATAAATAAATAAAACCACAGGGCTGTGTGGTGTTGCCTAGAAGATTAGATGAAAAAGCTGAGACTGAGTCCTGAGGTTACTCCAAGATCTGGGAGCCAGCTGAGATGCAGTGAGGCAGGAGTGCAGTTTAATGGATGTCAAGAGAAGAACACATCATCTAAGGAAGGAGAGACAAGTGGTGAATGCTGCTGGGAGGTCGGAAAAAGATGCCATGACCTTGACGAGCGCTATTTCAGTGGAAGGACAGGGAGACCACCCAGTGGCAGTGAGCTGACAAGAATGGGAGGTGAGGAAATGAAGGCAATGGTTATCAACACGTCTCGGGAGACACTGATTTGAAGGGGAAAAGAGGATTGTTGGAGGGAGGTGGAGGCCCAAGGCATTGTTCTTATTTTTCGAAACAAGTGTGATTCTACTTCGTGTTCGTCAGTGGGCATGGTCATTGAAATCAGGAATGTGCACTAATGTGAACTTGGTACATAAATTCACCTAAAAGGAAAAGTACTACCCTATCAATGATCTCCCTTAGTGTTCTAATGTACATACAATTCCTAAAAAAATACTGTAGAATGTTAACATAAGCTAACTTACGTTAGCTCATAAGAAACACTACTTACTTGTATTCATTTTCAACCATGTTTTCAGGGTCTGCCTGTTCAATGGCTTCCTCAAAGAATTCCTCCAAAGTTGGCATGTATTCCCTGGGTGTTAAAAAACAACTAGTAAGGACCATGTGTGTTCATTCTTAATAATAAAATACTCCTAAAACAGTGGCATCGAAAGATTCTAATTATGACCTACACTTGAGTTAGTTACGTTACTTAGGAACCCAGATTTTTAAGGGGGTAAATGACTCAAAACTGAACTTCTCCAAGAGGACCACAGAGGGGCAGTGCGATGCTACACCGTGTCATATACTATACTCCAGGTAACCTAACAATCACTGGGCTCCACACTGTAATGTTACTGGTCACAGGGACAGCCGGGGCTTTCACAGCCTTTGAACTTCCCCAGCAAGGAAGAAAAGGTCACATCCAGTGTCCACATCCAAGAATGTTTTTTCCTTAAGCCAGCATTAATAAAACCCACACTAATAACCAGACCATATTGAGATTTAAAGAGTTTAACTGTGAGCTTATTTTAGGTCACTCCCATGACAGCATGGTTGGTTTTTAATTGGATCTTTCTGGAATTTGGTTTTAGAAATAAGATTTTGATAGTCAAGCAAATAAGATCCAAGGGTCTGATTAGAAGACATCTTTGACTAAAACTAGAAAAATGGGCTCTGTAAGGAAAACTCAAGCACCCAATCTTACAACTTTCAGTACAATAACACTCTCTCTAACTGGTAAACATAAGAGGGCTGGAAGGTTTCCTTGGAGTTTACCACCACTCTTTTATATATCACGCTAGACAAAGCAAGGTGACACTAAAATCTCAACCAGACTATCATTGATCAGTGTTTGGAACCATTTATTAGTTTAAAAATTACTATACAGTTGACCCTGGAACACCACTGAGCTTGAACTGTGTGGGTCCACTTATTTGTGGATTTTTTTCGATACAGTACTCTAAATGTATTTTTTTATTATTTTAATATTTTTTCTCCAGCTTCCTTTAGTAAGAATACAGTATATAATACATATACAAAATGTGTTCATATTTTGTGTATCAATCATATCACCTGTTTATGCAGTAAGGCTTCCAATCCACAGTAGGCTGTTGGGGAATCAAAAGTTACTTGTGCATTTTTTACCGTGTGGGGGTTGGCACCCCAAACCCTGTGTTGTTCAAGGGTCAACTATACCGTGATCAATCACGACTAATAACGGAATGAACCTCCCAGGCACTGCCTTATCTGACTTTTACAAACACTACAAATACAACTCTCCTCTCTGATCTCGTTCTCTTTCCCCAGAGGTGGCCACTCTTCAGAAATTGGTATTTATCACTCCTGTTTTTTTTTTTAACTGAGCGTATACTGTTTTGAAGCTTTTCAAACTTTATAATGGAACCATGCTTGTACCCTTCTACAACCCTGATTTTTCTGAAGTACGCCTGTCTGATACAGTAGTCCTCAACCTCATTCTGGGGCCCGATGTACAGCGGTCCGCTACGTGAACGTGTCACACATTATCCATTCTTCCACTGATATTTTAGGTAGTTTCCTCAGTTTTGCTGTGACACTGCTAAATAAACATTCTTGCACCATCTCATTGTGTAGGTGAGCTAGTTTCTCTAGACATTATGGTGTTGAAACTTCCCCTACAACTCACAGTAAGGAATTAATTTTATATTACAACCCAAAACACACACATAAATGCGAGCATATGTATCATATATAAGTAAAGCTAACGTTTCACAAAAATATATTTTCTATTTCCCTAAAAAAAAATGCTGGTGGCAACTAATAAACTGACTTCACAAATCACCGATTCTCAACCCGAAGTTTTAAAGGAACTACTTTAAAGATCAACCCAGGACTGGAATTGTTAGGAAATCATATGGTATTTGTCTTTCTCTGACTTATTTTGCTCACCATAATACATACTAGCTCCATCCATGTTGTCGCAAATGGCAGGATTTCATTTTTTATGGCCAAATAATATTCCATTACAGACACACAAACATCTTCTTTATCCATCAGCTGATAGGTATTTAGACTCTTTCCATAATTCGGCTATTGTAGATAATGCTGCTATAAACATTGGGGTTTGGTGCTGGATTCTTAGTTTTAAGTTAACTCTTGAGTTAAGTTTATAGACATTTAAGGTCGTAAGTTTTCTATTTCTCAAAAGTTTAAACCTATAATACATTTATCAGTTAATTCTATGTTTTCTAATTTACATTATGATTTTTTTTTTAAGATTTTATTTATTTGAGAGAGAGCTAGAGTGAGAGAGCACAAGCAAGGGGAGCTACAGGCAGAGGGAGAGGGAGAAGCAGGCTCCCCACTGAGCAAGGAGCCCGATGTGGGGCTTGATCCCAGGAGCCAAGGATCACGACCTGAGCCGAAGACAGCCACTTAACCGACTGAGCCACCCAGGCGCCCCTTATTCATTAATTCTTATTTCCACCTGTGTCTAGTCTGCTATTTAACGTGCCTATTAAATCTTATAATTCGATGACTATATTTTCTTATTGCTAGAATTATTACTTGTTTTTTCAAATTTGCTTGGTCCTGAGAGTGTCCTCTTCCTTTTAAGTTTCAATTCCTTCTTTTATGTCTTTAACTATCTTAAATATACTTATTTTAAGCTGTATTTACTTGATGGTTTTATTATCTGAAGTGGTTGTTTAACTTCTGTTGTTTGTTTTGTTTGTTCTATCCGCTGATTCTTTCTCATGGTATATTGTTTTCTTGAATGTTTTGAGTTCAGATGGTCGAGTATCTTCAGACTTTTATCTATAGGATCCTTGTGTGGCTTAGGTTGAAGGTGTGACCTCCAGAAAGCTTTGTATCATCAGACTGAGACATCTAAATTCACCCCCTTAGTGAAGGGGTTCCTTTACACTGCTGGTAGTATAAATTTAAGCTGGAGGACTCCGTGACAGCAGACTTGTGGTTATAATTTCTCCAGGTGTACTTTTCTCCTTTTCACCCACACCCCAGTTAGAAATGGACAAGCTTGCTTCCTGGGCCAGTGAGCAAGTCCTTCCTCCCCAGTCTGCTCTTCTTTTTATGTTTAGTGCAGTGCTTCAAGGGCCTCAGCTTTATTCAAAGGAAACTCAGTTACAAATCTGTACAGGCCCAAGGCCTTACCTTCTGTCCTTTTGTGGCTCTTAAAACCTAAGTTCCCTGGTTCCCCAAAGTGGGAAGCATCTGCAAGCTTCCCAGCTAGAAGCAACCACATTGGCTCATACTTTGGTTTTCAGTTCCCTCTTCTTTTGTGAATTCGTATTTTTCTGTGATTTCTAAAATTATTTTATCAACATTTCTAGGTGTTTCATGGTGGGAAGCCATATTCTGCTATGCCAAAGTCAACCATAATAAATTAATTTCATTCACTTAACATTTGAGAAAAGCAGTACCTCATGTGAAACATTTTAAACTTGCCTTGTCTCTGATTTGCAAGCTTCCATATTATCAGGACAGAGATTCCAAAGCCTTGTTAACTCCTCACTACAAAACAGACACATAAATAAATACATTTTTAATGGACATCATCCTCATATGCCTTAAAGTTGTAAAAACACTTAAATAGTGAGTTTTTAGGTGGTGATGGAATGAGTTTTAATTTTCTACATTAATTTTTGGTATTCGGCAAATTTTCTATATAAGCATATATTTAATGATACAATCTTTTTTTTTAAACATTCAAGCAGAGTATAGAGCAATGAATAATTAACTGGAAGGTAACAGAAACTGAAGGATCATGGTACCTTGCAGCAACTGGAAGTGAGCTGGATCAATCTAACAGCGATTGTATTGTCTATGACATGGAAAAAATGGCACAGCCTAGAGCCATGGATTTAGGAAGCAGGAGACAAAATGGAAGCTTATCTATCTGCATGAATCCATGTAATGGGCCCTTGAGACTGAGAGCGTGTGGTCTGTTTTAATCATCTATGTATGTACCAAACACCAAAAACACGAAAAACACATAAACTGGGAAGCTCTTACAGTAACATCTTCAAACTATTAAAAAAACGAATACCATCCCACATATGGATACAGGTTAACCTACTTTCCCATTAGAATCTTTTTGTTGGGTCCTTTCCCTAGGAAGTCCTCTGGTGCTGTTCTCTTGCGAGCTACTCTTGTCGGCTTGGTGTCTGATGTTCTGTGGTGAATGAAACAAACTGGAATTACAAATGGATAGCACACATAAAAAGTGTTTAATGTAAAAGAAAATTCAATTATTGTTTTCTTCCTATAAAAATATAAAAGCTTCCTATTATTATAGAACACTCATCAGATAGAAGACAAAAATGCCACACCAGGGGACAAATTACAAGGAGTGGGTATATAGCATTTTTTCCAATAATAATAGATTAATTTGTTCTGGGAACTTAATGATAAGAAATCTGAGGTGAAAGATTCAACTAGAAGTAAATCAAAATGGTTGTATGCTTACAGAGTTCAACCTATACTTTTTAATATGAAATATATACATCTATACATCTATACATCATGTAAAATAATCACGTCAAACTGTATTTTGAAATGCCTTTCTTCTCATAGTGCTTGGGTATATATTTACCTTTCTTTCACAAAACTTGGGCAGCCTTCATTTTTCCATGAGTTCCAATTTTCTTCAGTGTTTAATATATGCTGGGAAAAACAAAGAAATTACATTTGTATAATGAAGGCCTTTGAAATTCTATTTGGTGCTAAGAAGACTATGTAAATATAAAACACATACCTCTACCATCTTTGAAAATCTTTCTCCATCGGGGGGGTTTTCAGATAGTAGCTGTGATTAGAAAGAATATACTAAGCTTTCAACAACTTTCTGCATCATAGGAGTGGTTTGTAGGCAGAGGACCAAGAAGTGTTCGTGGTCTTGTACCTGAGCTTAACTTTATCCTTATTTTCCTATTTGGGGCTGAAACAAAGAAAATTCTAAATTTCCATTTTGTTCAATCATGGGTTTGTTGCATGTTGAACTTACTTGATAAACTGATTTTGTAGTATCTTCAATCCAGAGTGATTGCTCATCAGTTAAAACATAGTTTGAACTAGGGAACAAAACAATAAAAGCATGCTTGAGTTACAGCAATGTATATTCAATTTTAAGGCTTATATACTGTCTTATAAAAACCCAAGGCATGTAACAGATAAGTTAACCATACTAGTGTCAAACAGTGTCAAAAATTACCAAGAGAAGAACAATCACAAATGAGAGGATTATAAGAGAAAATTCTTGCACTTCATTTAGGATGGTTAGAATTGAAGACACAAAGGTGTATGAGGGAGGATGACACTCTATCAGTCTGATTAACTATGAACAGAGCAATGAGTGTTTCCTAAAATAAGAAATTTAATGTGGAATGAAAACCTCTGAGACAATATTAACATATTCCTCTCCATGTTGCACATTCAGATATATTCCTTTAAAAGGCAATCAAAACACAATGAATAAAAAACTCCCAAACCTTAGAGAAAGCTGAAGGCAGACCCAAAGTGTTAATCGGTGCTTTTAATTCAGCCCTCACTAGCACTGGATGCTTTACAGCCAGCCAATAAATAGCGATAGACTACTGTGTCAGGATCTGAGCACTTTAGACGCATTATTCATTTAATTCTCAGAATGAGGATGTGTGCTTATTAAACAGAGACCATACAGATAAAGCTTGAATTCAAACCTAGGTCTGGCTCCAAAGTCCTTGATCTTCCTACCATGCTATATTAAAACTCAACAACAGAGGATAAGAAATAACATTCTGAGTACTTGCTATCTGTCATCTTAAAAATCACAAGTCTGAAAGAGCTAAATTGCACTCTGAGTCATGAAAGTGGGATTCAAACCCAGCAGGTAGTAAAGGCACGTTTTTCACACAGCTAATAAATGCAACATTGCTTTGCAAACTTAAAAATGCCTTTGAGTAATGGTGAGCTTGACTTCAGTTATGGGTAGGATAAGAGGAAGTGGTCTCTGCTGCAGGTGGAGGTACTCAGGAAGTAGAGGAACTGTTTAGGTTTTCTGAAACCCCAAAGAAACTGGAACTCCTCTGTTCTTCAAAGATTTACTTCACTTTTTTGAGTTGTAACATCCTAGACCACTCCACACCTCGTGAGAGAAGTCTTACGGGCTTAGTCTTCCAATCAGGTTTGGCGAAGGCCTGGGTGAGGTGAGCGGGGAATGATGGAAGTCTGGAACAGAGATGCACCCACACAACTGAGGACCCCAGGAACCCCAGTGCTCAGCAGGACAGACTTCCCCTGACAGGAGATATAGTCAACACCTTCTCTCTGAAATAAATATCCTAACATCTAGAATCTCTAACAAAAGCCCCTGATTCTCTAGTGTTGCTGCAAAAGGAAGGTTTCAGGGATGTGACCCTCATGCATTAAATGTGTCTGATACATAAGAAAAATATATCAGTACGTGAGTCCTCTTTTAGAGAGGACTGTTTAGAAATCATTTACTACCCATATTAACTTACCTTTTGAATTTGACCTGCCCCTTAAGATACTGGAATAAAATGAGATACTGCAACAAGATGTGTCGACGAAAGTTACTGTCACTCAGTTGTAAATCCATCAACTAGTTGAAAAACAAGCACACACACACAAACACAAAACACATTAAATTCAAGTTTTGCCTAAAGGTACAGGTTATGCTAGTACAGAAAGGAAAGATTTTAATTAAAAAAAAAAAACAAACATTCACAGAGGGCTCACTGAGTGTGAGGCATTACTGCACAGGCCCTAGCACACTGGAGCAAAGGCTTCAGATTTTTTAACCATTTTATCCCATGAGAAATTTAAATGGTGGTAGATAGCACTATTACATCTGTGGTCCTGAAGTCAAGACAAAGCAAAGCAGAAATATACATAGGTAAAAGTATGGCTGCCACTTCCTCACATAGAAAGAAACAATGGCCAGAGAGCGGTCCATATACAGGTAACAACAAGGATGCTGCTCATTTCTGTAGCCCTACGAAGTGCCTGCAACAGAGCTGGTGCTCGGTAATAAACAAGGAATTACAAGTGAAAAATCATCTGTGAATTAAGTGGACCATTTCCTTATATTTTAGAGAAAACTATCATATTTGTATTATCACAGAATCTGCATTAGAAAGGACATGAAGGTCCCTTATGAGGAAGTTCTTCAACAGCTGTGCCCCGAGGTGATCAGTAAGAATGGCCTCCAGCGTGAAGGCTGATTATGTCCCCAGAGCACTGCGGAACGCTGAAGTCCATATCCACAAACATGTGCTGCTTCGGCCTTCCAGAGCTAAAGCAACAATGGCAAGCTGCCTTATTTTAAATGGATGACCAACCCGTACGACGCCCGAAAGCCCTAGGAATGGAATCCAGTTGAAGGTCCCAAGTTCCTTTGGCTATGTTTCCATTACCCAACATTCACTAGCCACTTCTTCCTTTTTAAACGTCATTGGCCTTCCAGTCTGCTGTGCCTCCCCTTTAGGGATTGACTCTGATTCTGTTATTTACCAGATTAACTACCCCATCCCAAACTGAATGGCACAACTCCCCGACTTCCTTTCCTGCAGCTCCTGGGTGACTTCATCATCTCCACCCAGGCTCTCAAGGTCCTTGACAGTTCCACGGGTAGGCACAGCCTCTACTGTGGCCCCACTGCCATGGCCGAAAGCTCGAGCACAGCTGCCCCAGCTCGGAAACCTTCAACTCACAATCCTCTCACTATAGCCTCCTATTCTTCCAGTCTCTCACTCAGCTGTCCCAAGATCTGACTGAGACCTTCAGTCCCTTGAACCCTCTATTTCTACCTGTCAGTTCCATTCTGTTTTTACTGTAACCCTATTTTGGTTGAGATAAGGGGTCAGCAAACTTTTCTTAGACAGTAAATATTTTAGGCTATGTGAGCCAAGGGGCATATTATAAGATATTACACAAGTACTTTTGTAAACATTAAAATGAAAGGAAAAAAAACAACAAAACAAGCAGTGGGCCAGATTTGGCCTGTGGCTGCAGTAGGCTGACCCCTAGTCCCGACTTTTTGGTTTATCTCTTTAACCACTTTGTCGCCAACTTCCTCAACACCTTTGTGCCACACTTCTGTCACATCTACGGTCAAACTGACAACCCCAGATCAAACTAAGTTACTCATCTTCTATCAACACTAAGGCTTCCCATGCAGGCTGCAGGTGGAACTGCTGGAAAGAAAATACACACCATACAGCTCTGCAGATGGGAGCACCTCTATGCTGCTGCCTCCAACTTCAAACTCTGGTCTCTACTCAGCGATCTTTCTTTATTCTCCAAGTCTGCTATTCTCTGCTCTTCTCCACAGCAATTACTGCAAACCCTTTTCGACTTATCACAAACATTACTTAACCACCCTCTCACTCTCAGTCCATAACTACTGACACCTTCAATGAGAAAAAATTCGTTAAACTGGAAGTTTTAGCTTCACGCACATCCTTGCTTCCTCTGTCTTGACATCTTCATTGCTAAAGGTAACCCTTCCATCTGGACATCCCAATCTCCCTAAGTTAACTGAGTCCCATCAGTTAACTGTCCTGGTGCCTGTATCTTCCACCCTTTCTTCTTTCTAAGCTCTTCTCCATTAGCATTAAGTAACTTCCCTCAAAGAGATCCTCAGCCTCCCCATATCTTCCCTGAACAGCCAAACTTCTTCAAAGAACTGGCTATATTCACGGTTTCCAATTCACCCCTCAACCCGCCAAAATCTGTGGCTTCCTGGTTCACCAATTCACTGACAGTGTTTTTGCCAAGATCACTAATGACTTACTTGTTGTTAGATTCAGTTGAACAACCCTCCCTCGCCCACCCAACCCGGCCCCACGAACACTTCTTTTTTTTCCCCACAAATCCTCATCCTTCTTGATATGCTTGGATTCCATTGAGGTCATACTTTTCTAGTTTTTCTCCAATCTCACTGGCTACTCTTCAATCTTCTTCCTCTTCCCTAACTACCCCACCCCTTAAATTTAATTGGTTTTCTTGAGGATTCAGTCTGAGGTTTTCTTTCCTTTCCTGTCTATATTTTTCCTTGAACTACCACATTTAAGCTGGTAACTATACTATATACCAAATCTATACTCTCAATCTAGATTGTGTTCCTAATCTCCACATCTGTATACTTAAAGAAGCTACTACATATCTCTATTTGAATGTTCAACTGACACTGGGTCAGATTTCATGTTCAAGGGAAAACACACCAGTTTTCCCCACAAAGCCTGCTCTCCTCCACTGTTGGCTAATTCAGTAAGAGGCTCCACCATCCATTTGCCTACGCAACTCTAGGAAGACTGCCTGGAGAAAGCACAACTATATACCACAGGAGTAAATCTCTAGTTGGAGTATGAAAGAAGAAAGAAACAGGATATACCAAGACTCTAAGCCCAGTAAGAAACTGGCCTGTTCGAAGACCGTAAGTAGTTCAACCAGTTGGGAGTGAGGACAAACAAGCCTCCTGGCTTGAAGAAATGAGCTGAAGTGGCTAGGCACTGTGTAAGAACTCTTCATTTATCTCAGGCTTTAAGTCCCCCCACATTTATTTATGTTGGAAGATATTTTTTGATGGGAACAATGGACTGAAAATAGGAGTCAACAAGACTGAATCAGAGGTGGGAAGGAACCAGTGTGATCATTCAAGCTAACTGCTTCACATTATGCTTGTGAAAACTAGGACCTCTGCAAGATCACAAGGCTAGTTTGTGACACAGCTGAGACTAAAACTGACACACTCAACTGTACTCTTTCTTCCATAACATATATTTTCTAAGTTTGACTTTTCTTTGGTTATTTAAAAAAGGACACCATTTATATCATGCAATGGGTCAAATATTTCTTTGTTGTCTTTGTTTCCTGAACAAAGGGCTTTTTATTGTCCTTAGCTTTTACTGCACATCTCAGCTCAGGCCTCAGCATACCTGATTATTATTCTAAACCTAAAAAGGATCATGCTATTCTTCTTAGTTATTTTTATGTGCCTTTCTGTCAATAAACTGTACATGTAAATAATATTCCTGGTAAAATTAAACTGAAGTATGAAATCTTCCATTTCTGTCACTTTACTGAAAGTACTTTAAAAATCAGTACTAGAAAAAATATTAAGAGCATTCTCATTAAAATATTACTGATTTGTCATTATTAACACACTAGCTGTATCAAATTATGAAAAATTTTAAATTTCAAAAAGGTACAGTTAAGTAATATAACATTCATGTCCCCCTATCCAGTTATATACCAAATCCTAACATTTTTACTTGTTCCACATTTGTCAAACAAATAGTTATTACTGAAACTGGTGAAGCCTCCTCTGTAACCTCCCTCTCCCGCTCCCCCTTTCCCTCTACTATGGTAAATGCTACCATGTATATGGTGTTCATGATTCTCATGCATATTTTATACTATTACTACATAAGTAGGTATCTATAACATACTGAGGTATTTTGCATGTTGTCAAACTCTAATTACATATTACTCTGCAATAAGCTATTTTCACATGACATTATGTTTGGAATTTATACAACTTAATGCATGTAGCACTAGTGCAGGGGTTGGCAAATTTCTGCGAAGGACCAGTTAGTAAATTCTTTTAGGCTCTGTGGATCATATGGTCTCCGTCACTACTACTACTTTCTGCTGTGGCCGTGCAGAAGCAGCCGCGGACAACACCTGGATGAACATACAGCAGCGGTGGGCTCCACTAAAACTCATTTATAAAAACAGGTGGGAAGCCAGATTTGCCGACCCCTGCTCCAGTGAACCCACTTTCAGTGCTTTGTAGAACTCTACTGCATACATTTACTGTGATTTACCACTCAGTCTCCTGCTTATCAACTTTCAGGTTGTTTCCAAACTTCCACTTACAAATACGTAATTTACAAATAATGAATCTTCTTATGTATTTCCTTGTGCATGTGTGTGATTCTCTAGAGGCCACATCTAAGAACAAAAGTTTTAATTTTGCTAATTATAAAATTGCTCTGCAAGTGGTTGTATCAATTTATACTTCAACCAGCAGTGTATGAAAGTGTCCTTTCCCACAACTTTGCCAATACCATTTATTGTCAGGCTTCTTTGGTTTTTGTCAATTTGGTAAGTATGAAACGAGTATCTCATCATTTCAAATTTTTTGGCTACTAGAGATGGTTTGCATCTTTTATAAGCTTTTCAGCTACTGAGGTTTCTCTAGCTGTAAGCCACCTGCACATACCATCTTTCCAGTTTTCCACTGGCTTGTCGTTTTATCAATAGAATGTTCAGAATATTAATCTTCATCATACAGGTGAAAAATATCTTCTGGTTTGTGGCTGTCTTTTCACGTTGTCTACGGTATCTTTTACTATTCCATACTTTTATATTTTTATATTAAATGTATTGGTCTTTCCCCTCATGACTGGTGCTTTTTGTGACTCAAGAAATCTTTCCCTACTCCGAGTGTACATATTTTACATATATTTTTAAATGTTTCAAAGTTTTGCTTTTCTCATTTAGACTTTTAATTAACCTGGAATTGAGCTTTGTGCATATAACAAGGTATGAACTGGATTTATTTTTTTCCATATGGATGACTTGTCCAAGCAACATTTACTAAGAATAATCCATCTTTTCCTCGCTAATTTGTAATGTAACTTTTGTGTATCAAACTTTCCAGTTTGTGCTTTCTAATGTTCCAGTGTTTTTCCTTCTTTATACTGTACTAATAATTACTTCACTGTTTTAATTATTAGAGCTTTACGGGGTTTAATATCTGATAGAGCAATTGTTTCCAACTTCTTCCGATTTTTCTTACTTCCTCTTGGCTTTTTCATAAGAACTGTAGTATCAACTTTTAAAGTTTCCTCAAAATTCACATTTGAATTTGATTCAAAATACACTAAATTTAGGGGCGCCTGGGTGGCTCAGTTGGTTAAGCATCTGCCTTCGGCTCAGGTCCTGATCCCAGAGTCCTGGGATCGAGCCCCGCGTTGGGCTCCTTGGTCGGTGGGGAGCCTGCTTCTCCCTCTCCCTTGCCTGCCACTCCCCTTGCTCGTGCTTTCTCTCTGTCAAATAAATAAATAAAATCTTTAAAAAAAAAAAAAAAAACACTAAATTTATGTGGATAAATGGCATTGGGTTTTCCTATAAGTGTACTCATACCTCTCCATTTTTCTAATTTTCTCCATGAAGATTACTCCTAGGCATTAGTTTTCATTGCTAATTTGACTTATATTTTGTAATTGGTTACTTATAGGAACACCACTGATGTTTCTCTTGTAACCTTGCTGAAGCCTCCTTAATTCTACTAATAGTTTGCTGGTTCTCCTGGATTTTCTCTGTAGACAATTATATTGTCTTCCAATAGGGACAGTTCAGTCTTTTCTCTTCAGTAATTATAACTCTTCTTTTTTCTTATTGAAATGACTAGGTCTTCCACTATTAGGCTGAACAGAAATATGGTTAGTAGACATCCATGCCTTGTTCTTGAATTTACTAGGAATATTTCTGAAAGTTAGATCATTATGTATGATACTTGCCACTGGGTTTTTATTAATTCCCTTAGGTTAGGAAAATCCCCTTCCATTTCTGATTTGTTTTTGTATTGAATATTAGATTTTACTGTAAGAATTTTCTTGGCATCTGAGATGACCATATAGTTTTTAAATATTTAAACCTTTAAACCTTAAGGCTGTTAATTTGGTATTACCATCTTTCTGATGTTGAACTTACATTCCTAGGATAAATCCTATTTAGTCTCTACTTAAAAAAAATAACTACTTTAGATTTGTTGAGTTAAAAAATTTTTTTTTCATCTCTATTTGTGAGACTGATATATATACTTTTTTTCCTGTTCTATCCTTATTGGGATTTTATTTAAAAGTTACATCAATCTCATATTAAGGACCTGGTTGCTTTTCTTCTTCTAACCTCTGAAAATTTTCACTCATCTATTCCTTGAACTGCTGGTAATATGTGAGGAAAAAAATCTGAGCCTGATATCATTCGAAAGGTGTCATTTCGACTACAATTTCTCTAACAGTTATTTGTTTATTCAAGTTTTCTATTTCTTTGTGAGTCTGGTGATTAAATTTTTCTAGAGTTACCATTTCATTAGATTTAAAAAGGTATTAGCAGAAGTTGTTCAGAATACATTCTCTTACATATTTTCAGTATTTCTATATTTTCAATTATGCCCATTTTTATTTATTAATCTTACTAATACTGTTTACTGGTACCTTTTCACTTTTTTTCGTCAGGCCTGCTCTATAAAATTTTTATAAAACTTGTTTCTATACAATTTTTCTTCTAAAAAAATGGCTTTTGGTTTTACTAAAGTGTTCTATATTTTCTTTGTTCTACTTCACCAATTTGTGCAATTATTATAGTTACCTTCTACTTTCTTAAGATTCTGTACCTAGCTTCTTGAATGGTATTCTCAATTCATTTGTCATACTTAAATTTTTCATTAATGCATTTAAAGCTGTAATTTACTCTTCTCACTTTATTTGTAACCCACACATCTGACATATAATACAGTTTTGCTGTACAATATCTTTATAACAAATTTAGAGTTTCCATTTTGATTTCCTCTTCAACTCCTGGGGAAAGCTTTTCATGTTTCTATATATTTACCTCCTTTTAAGCCATCCTTTTTATCATTCTAATTTAACTGCACTATGGCCAGAGAATATGTTCTGCATGATATAAAATCTTTCAAATTTGTTAAGATTTCCTTTATGGCCTAGTACACAGTCAAATTTTGTGAATGTTCCATATGTATTCAAACAGAATAATTACCTCTATTTGTTGTGTACAGGTTTCCATATATACTACAATAAGCTTATTACTTTTATTGGTCAAATCTACCATACACTTAATACTGGTCTGCTTGATCCATCAGTAAATCAAGATTACTTTTGTTGTTCAAATCTTCCATATACTTACTAATCTTTAGTCTGCTAGTCTGCTCAACCCATCAGTTTTGATGAAGGCACTTTAAAATAACCCATTATAATTGATGATCTGCCAACTTCTCATAATTTTACAAGTTTTCTCTTAATAGATTTTGAGTGCACATGAATGCATGACATCTTCTTGGTGACTTGTTAATGTAGTATCTTTTATCCTACTTAAGCTTTGTGCCTTAAATTCTATTTTATTTGGTATTTATGTAGCTTTTGTTGGTTCTTGGTTGGTGTGTCTCTTTCCATTCTAACATTTCAACCTTTTTGAGTAGTTTTAAGGCATATATCCTATGTGGATGGAAATTATAACATGCTCCCATATTCCATTTGTTAAATTTCTCCTGTGTTCTTTTCCATGTAAGTTTTAAGTTACTTAGGTCTATTTTTCTTCCTTTTTTTTTTTTTTTGGAGATTTTATTTATTTATTTGACAGAGAGAGAGACAGCGAGAGAGGGAACACAAGCAGGGGGAGTGGGAAAGGGAGAAGCAGGCTTCCCGCTGAGCAGGGAGCACGATGCGGGGCTCGATCCCAGGACCCTGAGATCATGACCTGAGCCGAAGGCAGTCGCTTAACCAATTGAGCCACCCAGGCGCCCCTATTTTTCTTCCTTCTTAATGCAACCCTCTGGAATTACACAGCTCAGCTATGTACTGAAAATGAACTAGGAAGGATACAATTCTAAGACGCAAAACTCTTTAAAAGGAAACTGCTGCTCCCTGGAAGACAAATATACCAGTGACAATTGAGTACATGGGAAGCTGAAAGCCATCTGTATAGATGTGAATCTATGTTTTACTCTTGAGCCTTTAGTGAAATAGGCTCCTACATGCCTTATCTGAGCAGTTAGAATGTTTCCTTTCCTTGGAATGTTAAGTGTCCTGTATAATCTCTAGTTTGCCTAACAACTTCTGATAGAAATAATCTATCAATCTTAATAATTTAATAATTTCTTCTGTTCACTGAGTATTAGGCTCATTTTTTTTTTTCTTTTTTGTGAAAGCCCACTGAATTGTGGGTCAGGGAGCAGGAAATCAGGCAGCTGTCTTTCTGATGCCTAAGCAGTATGGCTGTAGGAGTCGCAGATTTCTCAAAAACAGTAATGAGTATATGAGTATATCGTACAAAACTCTAGTCAACTGTGTCTTGAGAGATTTCTAGGAAAGTAAAATCTCTCAAGTATACTAGAGTTCCTTCTTAAATTGTTTAAAGGCACCACTAAGTTCTTTTTTTTTTTTTTTTTGAGAGCACGTGCATGTGCGGGGGGTGGTGGTGATGGTGGTGGTGCGGAGGGGAGAGGGAGAGAGAGAATCCCAAGCAGCCTCCCTGAGCACGGAGTCTGACACAGGGATTGATCTCAGGACCCTGAGATAATGACCTGAGCCAAAATCAAGAGTTGGATGCTTAACCGACTGAGCCACCCAGGTGCCCGAGCACCACTAAGTTCTTATATTTCTGGGAGAGCTGTGAAAAACTCTTCTTAGACAATTAAGAAAGAAATAAGCCAAAACTCCAAACGCTTTGAATATATCCATTTTCTCCCCAGACTGGGAGAAATATAGGTTCCAGAGTCATTATTTTAGAAAGAGTGCCATCATTTAAACTTTTTAAATTTTCAAAAGTTGGATGTTGAATTTGGGTTTAGCAGACTAAACTGTAAAATAGGTATTAAGGAGGGCACATATTGCATGGAGCACTGGGTGTTATACGCAAACAATGAATCATGGAAACTACATCAAAAACTAATGATATAATGTATGGTGACTAACATAATAAAATTAAAAAAAAAATTGTAAAATAGTTTTCTACCTGGAATAGGTTCATATATCTTATTCAACTAAATTATCAAACATTTGGTTTCTGAGGAGAAAAAGAATATATAAACTATTACATAAAAACTAAATTATAAACTTAAATAGTATTCCTATTTACTAATAATTTTTTTTAAACTTTCCTTCAAAAAAAAAGTTAAAAAAATGAAAAATCTAATTTTAGTTTAAGGATCTCAGTGTCCCTGCTGAGTTACAGGATAAAGAAAGGTATGTTCACAGTTATGAATATACTGACTACTTCACACTTTTGTGTAAATCATGACTATGTAAAACGAGAGCTGTCATTTCTAAAGGAGCAAACATTTTAATATTATTAATAATTATTAATTTCTATTAATAATTAACAGAAATGATTATTAGTTTCTATTACTCTGGCTAATGACATAGCAAGGTTGGTATTTTCTCATTCTATCTTTGCTCTTATCTTTATCTTATCAATTAACCAGTCTCCTCTACCAACTCTTTTAGACTTTGTCCTTCTTCAGAATCAGGCTCCAAATCCATGGCCTACATTGGCAGGGTACCTTTTGTACCATTTCTTTTTTTTTTTTTTTTTTTTAAAGATTTTATTTATTTATTTGACAAAGAGAGAGATAGTGAGAGCAGGAACACAAGCAGGGGGAGTGGGAGAGGGAGAAGCAGGCTTCCTGCCGAGCAGGGAGCCAGATGTGGGACTTGATCACAAGACCCTGGGATCATGACCTGAGCCGAAGGCAGATGCTTAACGACTGAGCCACTCAGGCGCCCCTTTTGTACCATTTCTTTAGCCCTTCCTGGATGGCTGCCTGGCAGCACCAGAGAATAGACTTTTTTATCTTGCTTGCATAACCATAGCTTGAATCACACACAGAGGGGATTCTAAAAATAATAGAGTGATGAGTATGCTCTAAATTTTCCAGTATGCCCAATGATATTTAAAGAGCTACCCTATTTGTCAGGCCCACAAAGTACAGAAGTGTCACAATAAAGAGCACAGCTCATGCCTCCCACTTTGAGGACCACTTCAGATAGATTTTATTCATATAAAAAAGTTAATCATATAAAAAGGTTTTAGTAACTGCATTTATCTTTTCAGATGGGTGGGTGCACCCACATGCTAAAACTGACATAAGTGTCAGCAAAACACTTCAAATTGCAAAGTTTGTGAAGCCCTAAAGATTCATCAATGCCTTCACTGCCCATAGCAGAGATAGGCAAACATCCAAATAAAACTCTGAAAAATAAAGTAACCCAAAGTTTGTACATAATTCAACGGACATGTCTAGACACATTGTCTATAGTTTATACAACAATGAGATCTATAACCTGGTCTCTCTCCTCATGAAATATTAATGGTAGGCCAATGAAGTTTCCATTTACTTTCCATTCCTCAGTGGCAACCCAAGGCCCACCATTGATGTGCCTTGTATTTGATTATTTCAAAGCCCAAATCAAGTCTGTCAAACCATTTTAATCACAGCTGTAAGAAGCCCTACCAGCTGACTCAGATGGGCAGTGTCAAGACGTAAGGCTCGATGACTGATTTACATCAAGTTTTGTTAGCAGAAAATACCGCTCCAATCCTGCTGAGAGCTGTTGAGTCCTTATATGATTTTTAAAATATAAGACCTTCTTCCATCTTGGAACTAAAAGAAAATGTCAGCCCCTGCCTATTTAACAGCCTCTGCTATCAACTTTCTTCTCTCAAGGCATAGGGTCCAACAATCTAGTTTCTATTTAAATTTCAGACCATGATAATGACCTACAAGAACCTCACTGTAAAGTCCTGGAATTTGCTGGAGAGCTGGCTCTGTCTCTGGCCTGCAGACAAAGAAAACTAAGCCATGTTCTAGAGCTATCCAAAAACTTCCCAGACCTGTTTAAAGGGAGGCTCCCATGAAACAACTGAGACAAAATTACAGGATACGGATTAGCCTGTTTGTTCCTAAGTAAGCTGTAATATGTGTCATAAAGGAATACACCCATCTTTGCATTCACTGCAAAGATTCAACCTCGGATACCTCTCAAATGGATACAGAAAGTACAAAAAAGTTAAGGCAGAACAACTTTCTGCTAGGAATGCTTTTTTAAATGACCAAAAGTCTTTGAGAGTTCTGCACACAAAGCAGAGTCTGGGCAGGTTGTTAATTTTCTTTTCTCCATGAACAAGAATGGCCTTAATGACCACACTAGGATCAATAGTTTGGGACTCTGGGGAGCCACCCTGGTAACTGCTGGCTGCCAAATATTCCACCCGATCTTTTCCATTTGGCACTGAGTCTCAACTGTACAGGGAACAGGAGTTAGTGCTGTGAAGAAGTGGGCAATCCTGATGTCTACACCTAGTTACTAGTAGTACTCTTTTCTATGAGAACTCAAAGATACCAGAATACATTCTAACTATCATGTTAATATCATGGTACTTAAATATTTTTAAATGTTGGTTCTGCTTTTACATGCTACATAGTGCTGAAGGAGGAATCTCTATAATACCAGTGCCTTTCACGTGGGTATGATAAATTGGACAATTAGAGGTGAAATTCTCCCTTAAATATTTCTGAGTATGACTCTGGACTAACCTTAAGGAACAGGTACTTCTCCACCAAAAAACCCAAAAAGAAACAAAAAACCCCAAAGTCCTCAGCACTACATTTAGTGACTGCTATTGTTGAATTATTTTACTATGCTAACAAGAAAACTGTGTTGTTAGAACTTAGTGTTTGCAATCATATCCAAGGCAGCATAAAAAAGTGGCCCTTGAAAATTACAATACCACTTGTTTCTAGGGGAAATATCCCTCTTTGAGAAAGAAGGTATGATAACTTACAAAGACACCTACTTTATTTGTAGAACCCGTGCCTACCTGTGGTTACCATATAACTGGCCTGTCTAGAACTCTAAAGGTTGTATCATCCTTTCCATGCACTGATCCTGATCCTCTCTCCCTAAGGAAAAGTATGATCACATTCATGTAAGCAAAACACAATGCTTCTGGGTAATAACATTCCCATTAGATGTGCGAGTATATCAAATGGATTTAAAACATCATGTAAAGTATTATAGAGATGTGGAAGGCTTCTTTCAGTGGAACAGTAAAACTTATAAAATGGTGCATACTTTTCATTAAAAGTACAGGTAGTGCACTACACATATTTTCACTTGGATACTGAGTAGTAAACACTGGAAATACACTAAAAATATGAAGAATGTGCAAGAAGGGTTCTTATACAGATCTAAATTTAAGATAAAATTGTTGCTTAAGAGGCAGTAAAGAAGAAAACTGAAGATACAAAACATTACATGCTTCACGTTCTTTGTTACAATTCTCTGTGCCTTTTCTCTTTTCCATATTATAAAGTATGAAGCTTCTCAAAGCTGCTTTTACCCCTCATGGTGTTAAGTAACAGAATTCCAGAGCTTAACCCTGGAAAGCTCATGTTCTCCCAACTGCTAGTCAAAGAAAAGCTCCAGAGTCAATAAAGAAACTACTCAGAGAGCCAGTTCTGAGACAAAGTGGTGAATGGAAACCAGTACAAAGGCACAGATTTTATACTCCAATGTGGAGATTTCTCTCAAAGTGTGTATTCTTGTTGTTTTCTATTATTAAAATGTCCTTGGAAATGTTATTTATACAAAGAACTTTAACAACATCCAGAGTTTTGAAGCAGCTGTCATGTCCTGAAAAATGTTACTTGTAACTCCTAAAAGTATACAGAACTTTCACTGGTTTTATTTTGGAAGTTTTTTGCCCCAGTATTATTTAAATAGACATCTAAGCTTTCTGAAGTGTGTCTTTAGGAAGGTTCTTTGTTAAAGCTAGAAGACCTTTGGGATTTTCTTCCCCTCTTCTAAATAGAGTAAAACAAAAATTTTGATTTCTTTATTCAACCAAAGAGTTTTTATATGTTTCAATTAATAAATATGGCCAGATTTAAAAAAAAATCCATTCTGATAATCTGTCTTTTAAATCTGTTTACACTTGCTATTACTGATATATTTGGATTTATTTCTACCTTCCTGTTTTTTTTTTTTTTTTCCCTCCCTTCCTGCTATCAGTTGGGTTTACAAAATAGTCTATATTCCTTCCTGTGCCCCTTTTAGCTCTTTGCTGTTTAAGAGCTACAGGTTGTTTTCTTTTGGTGGTACTCTTTTAATATATATGATGAAGTCTAAAGTTACTCAGTATTTTTTCCCTCCTCCAGAAGATCATGAAGATTGAAGTATATGCTTAAATTGCTCATTAAACATCTGTTTTTCCTTCCCATGTTATTACTGTCATCTAGTTTAAATTCCACAATAGGATTTTTAAAAATCAGTTTTTATGACATTTTTGTTTTTAATCAATAAATTTACTGTTTTTCCATCTTTGTGGTCACCACTGCTTTCTGTATCCCACTCCTTTCTTACAGGTTCAATTTCCTTCTTCCTGGAGAACATCCTTTAGTAGTTTTTAAAAAAGAGGGTCTTGAGTGGTATGTTTTCCTGGTCAATGAAAATGTGTATTTTGTCCATAGTCTTGAATGCATTTAGCTGGGTATGAAATTCTAGATTGATAGTCCTGTTCTCCCCCCTTAGTACTATAATTCTTCACTGTCTTCTGTCCTTTCTAGTATATTTGTCTTTTTTCCCCCCTTTGGTGGTTTTTAAGGTTTTCTCTTTATCCCTAGAGTTATAGCATGATGTACTGAAGTATGAATTTAACTTTCATTATCCTGCTGGTAGTTGTAGCATATTTTTAATCTGAGAACTTGGTATTACCTTTAATTCTTTTCAATATAGTTTTCCCACCATTCCCTCTATTTTGTTCTTTAAAAATCCTATTGGATATTTGCTGGAATTTCACAATCGACCATGCATTGCTCTTAACTGCTCCTTCAAGTTAACAAACCCCACCCCCACCCCCCGTTTCTGTGTGTTCTAGGTGAACTTCTTATCATTATCTTCTGGTCACTAGTTCTCGTTTCATTTATATCCAATCTATAGTTTAATTCTGTATATTCTGCTTTGGTTTTGATGATCACATTTTTCATATCTAAGTCTCTCAATTAGTTGTCATATTCAACCATTCTATTTCATTTCTGCCTGTTTCAGTTTCACAATTTATTCATTCTCAGTGGATGCTATATCATCAATTATCTCTTTGATTATCTAAAACATTTATTTTAAAGTTTTTAAAGTCATGGTCAAGCCGTCTATCTGGAATAAATATATGTATATCCCAATAGTTGATTTGGTTGGTGATCTTTCCTAGTATTGAATTTCTTTATGAATTTTGGAATTGCAATGTATCAGAGTTTTGAATGAGAGCCTTTTGCTTTGTTTACTTCTCCTTCTTTCTCCCTGTGTACATCCTTTCTTGTCAGTAGTTTTGCATTTGCTTCCACCAGAGCCCCTGGAGTCAGGTTTGGAAAAAGTCTTGTGATGAATTTCTGAAGCCAACTATTTCATTGGTATATTATGTATATCATATATCCAGTCCAGAGCAAGCTGACACAAAGCTTGACACAAAGCTGTGTCTTTGTTATCCCTTGACCCACAGCTTCCTATGAATCCACAGCCCTGGGCAGAAGATTGGTAACATTTTTTCTTAGCTTCTTTTCAAAAGTGGGTAAAGTTCCACCCCAGTTCCCGGCTTCAAGCAATGCATCTGGCTCTGGTCCCTGGTCCCACATGAAACACACTGGTGTCTATCACTTGTAGCCAAACTCTTGGGTGCCACCACCTGCTTGGGATGAGGCCAGCAGGCCTGAGACGTCAGTTTCACTCACTACTTGGTGTTTCTAGTCCATTAAGATATTTTTCTTGTTTCTGGAGGGCCAGCTTTGTCTTTTGGTTTTCTCATTTTTTATTTATTTATTTATTTTTTTAAGATTTTATTTATTTATTTGACAGAGAGAGACAGAGCGAGAGAGGGAATACAAGCAGAGGGAATGGGAGAGGGAGAAGCAGGCTTCCCGTGGAGCAGGGAGCCCGATGCGGGGCTCGATCCCAGGACCCTGGGATCATGACCTGAGCCGAAGGCAGACGCTTAACGACTGAGCCACCCAGGCGCCCCGGTTTTCTCCTTTTATATTTTACCTGCCATTTCTATGTGTTTGGAGCAAAGGGAGTTAAGTCAAAACATACACTTAATGTGCCATCTTGACTGGAAAATTTACATAATCCCTTAGCATTGTATCTGAACAAAATTTACTGATTAAACTGTATAAATAAAATTATCAGGGAATGTTTAAACCCCTTATTTGTACCTAAATGACAAACTAATTACAAAATATTGTTTTCATAAATGCAAATTAAATCCTAACTCGAGGTTCAAAATATATACACCTAAAAACAATTAAACTGCAAAATAAGCCTACAAAACAGACAATGCAGAACAACTTCTTTCACCTCTGGAATCAAATTAGTCTTACTTGTGCAAGGAATTCACAGGACTCTCAAACTAATACTTATCAGCTTTAACCAAAAATAAACATTTCTATGAAACTTAACTTAAAAATATCAGTTAAATAGAAAAAAAAGACCACTATTTATTATGCTTAGTAAAAAAGAAAAATTTATACCTTTTCACTTGTTAAAAATTTTGCAAAATATACATGTTCTCCTCCTGTTTTTAATTCTTCCATCTTTTTCCTGGAGGCCTGAGTGTCATCTAATTTATAACTCTTAAAAACAGCTAGAACTTCTTCAGAATACTGCAAAGTAGAAATACCAATTAGTTTTATTTGGCATTGTTGCCCAATAATTTTTTTAGTGCCTTTCTATATCAAAATACCTAGAATTTACTCATAGTTAACCATGTATGCACACTGTAAAGCACATTAAACAAGAAAAAACTATGATGGCAAAATGGGATTAAAACTACTTGGTATGAAGAGTTCATGGTATTGTCAAAGTAGGAATAAACTCTCTACTCCTGAAAAAAGGTAATTTCTTATGCAGTTTGTGTAAGCGGCAAACAGAGAAAGTAATGCTTCGAAAGTACACAGAAATTTACCAGTGAAATTAGATGTTTAACCAGCTGTGGAAAATGCTCAAGCATTTCTTGTGCTAAATGCTGTGACCAAATAAAACAATGATGTCAAATCCTATCAGATTTGTTCCCCCAGTTGGGGAACAATTCTGGATGATTTCTCACTCATCACTTAATCTGAACACATACCATGCTACTTTTAAGAGCTACCTATTTACCTTGGATTTTGACTACAACCAAAAAGGACAACTGATATTTAAGTAGCCAAGTAAAAGAAATATAGAGAATTCTTATAAAACAAGAACTACCCAGTTTTTTTTCCTGATAGTATGTTAAACTTTTTTTTTTTTTTTAAGATTTTATTTTTAAGTAATCTCTACACCCCGAGTGGGACTTGCACTTACAACCCTGAGATCAAGAGTAGCATGCTCTACTGACTGAGCCTGCCAAGGTGCCCATAAGCTTGTTAACCTTAAAAATAAAACCAGCAGGGGCGCCTGGGTGGTACAGTCTTAAGCATCTGGCTCTTGGTTTCAGCTCAGGTCATGATCTCAAGGTCCTGATATCGAGTCCCACCTCAGGTTCTGTGCTCAGGGTGGAGTCTGCTTGAGATTCTTTCTTCCTCTCCCTCTGCCTCTCCTGCTTGTGTTCCCCCTCTCTCTAAAATAAATCTCTTAAAATAAAATTAAACCGCCAGTTATTTCACCAGCAAAAAAAATGGGTTTATTTGGGAATAGCTAAGAATCATAATCTGGGACAAGCAAGCTGCAGGTCTGGGAGAACAAAGACGACTGCTCTTTTATAGAGGAAAGGAGGAGTTAGGAGGGGCTTTTATAAACTAAAAGTCCATTGGAGTAAACTGGGAGTTCCAAGTATGGTGGCTTCTCATTGGCTGAGCTGTGACTGCCTCTCATTGGCTGGGCTGTTGCTGGGAGAGGAAGAAATCTTCCTTTCTTCTGTTGGGATAGTAAAGTACTTTGACTGGCAAGGTCCATCTCTTCCAGCTGGCTCTGCAAATGACAACTAGTGCTGAATGTGAGAGTCTCCCTGCTGGCTTCCTGATTCCATTTTATTTTATTTTATTTTTTAAAGATTTTATTTATTTGACAGAGAGAGAGACAGCAAGAGGGGAACACAAGCAGGGAGAGTGGGAGAGGGAGAAGCAGGCTTCTTGCTGAGCAGGGAGCCAGATGCAGGGCTCGATCCCAGGACCCTGGGATCATGACCTGAGCTGAAGGCAGCCGCTTAACAACTGAGCCACCCAGACACCCCACTCCTGATTCCATTTTAAATGAGGTTTCCTTCTATTAATTTTCATAGGCTATATGGCTCATATGGTCTCAGTTACACTACTCAAGTCTGCCACTACAGCACACAAACAGCTACAAGTATTAGCATGGCTGTGTGCCAATATAACTGTCTACAAAAACAGGCAAAGCCTGGATTTGGCCCATGGCCATTAGTTTGCAACCCTTGTTCTAACAGGATACTTGAAATAATTTTGTGCAAAGACAAGACAATATATTCGACAAAAATTCATCAATTCATGTTGACAATACTATGTAGAAACAAACAAAAAACCCAAGGCTGTAATATGAACTTTTAAATCCCTAAGTCATTTATAAACTACTCCACAAAATCAGTGGTTTAACATTATGAAATAGGCATAAAAATGTACGAGGTAAAATTATATAATAAAAAGCATGCTGGATAAGAGTCAAGTTTTGCCTCTGCCATTAACTGTAAAATATTGGGTTTTGGGTAGTCTATGATTGGCAACTCACCTTAAGAAAAGTTTTCCATGAAATCTTCTCATAGCATTGCACAGGGTTCCTGAAGTAATCCTGAAGTGACCAGAATTTTCGATACAGGTTGTAATCAATCGGAATGGAGCTAATAAAATAAATGTTATGTTAAAGAAATCACTTAAGTTCTTTTAGAAATATCTAAGTGCTCTTAACTTTTCTTAGGTTATACACCCCTTTAAGAAGCTGACAAAAGCTATAGCTCCTTTCCCCACAGAAGTGCATATTCATACTTATACAAACTTTTATAAACAATTTCAGGGGATTCATAGACCCTAACAAGACCCACTTTATCTAGAGTGGTAGAACCCCTGAATTGTGGCCCAATACATGATTATTCAGAATTAAAGACTGTTTCTCAACCTCTCTTGCAGCTAGGTGTGGCCCCGTGGTTAAATTCTGCCTAGTTGGGAGTAGAAGTCGTATGTGTAAATTTTGGGCCATATTTTACCATTTTCCTTTTTCCCTTTCTGCTGGCCAGAATGCAGATATGATGATGAGCCACATGGACTATAGAAAGAAAAAGCAAACACTAAGAGATGGTGGGACAAGAAGTTAGGAGGAACATAGGTCCCTAGACAATCTCCCAGCTCTGAACTGCCTGTCTCCAGACTTTTCCATAAAAAAGAAATCAACTTCCACATTGTTTAAGCTAATGTCACCTGGAACCTATGCCAGAAGCCATAGCATGACACAAATATGTAAAATACATATCAACTCAGTATTATAAAAATAAGCCTTTTCTTTAATGTCTTTATTACAGCACTACTAATTCAACTTGCAATTGCACTGTTACAAATCTGCAGTGTCAATACGTTCTTTTAATTTTTAAATTAACCAAAATTATATTATGTCTTAATTTTAAAAGTTAAACATTTCAGACTTTTTTACCCAAAAGATTTTTGTTTTTAACAAAATCTTCTATATCATTCAAAACAGCCATTATCAAAAATGCTTTAGGTACTATTTCATATCTTCAAATATCCACAAAAATTTTCAACATCACCTCTGTAAAATTAATTTGTAAACACAATTGTGTACTACCTTCTATTCTTTCTAAATAAACCTTAATAAACTGAATCTATGGATTACAGTTAGCATTTTTTTCTAAACATCATCCAAGGAAGACTGTAATTTCATGTGGGAAACAGGAAGGGGGTTTAATGATCACTATGATATTAAGAGTCTTACCTTCTCTATTCTGGTCAATAATAGGAAGTAAGTAATCTTCCACTCTTCCTCTTTGAGATGGATATATTTAAAACTACTTTAATGACTAAGGAGTATTGGGGGCCATATCATAATGCATTTTAAAGGATTATAGTAAAGTAAAATGAGTATGATTTTTGTCATGTACTTTTTAAGTTTTTTTGGGGGGGGAGGGTAATGTTTAAAACTCTGAAAAATGCCTTACTTTATATAAAGGAAGGTTAGAGTAGAAAAGCAAAAAATAATTTGCTAGTGTAAAAATCAGTTTTCTACAAAAATGTTTGAAAAGGCATTAGTTAAGAATGACAAAGGGAGGGCGCCTGGGTGGCTCAGTTGGTTAAGCGACTGCCTTCGGCTCAGGTCATGATCCTGGAGTCCCTGGATCGAGTCCCGCATCGGGCTCCCTGCTCGGCAGGGAGTCTGCTTCTCCCTCTGACCCTCCCCCCTCTCATGTACTCGCTCTCATTCTCTCTCAAATAAATAAATAAAATCTTAAAAAAAAAAAAAAAAAGAATGACAAAGGGAAAAGTAGTTTAGTATAACATATGGAAGCACATTTGATGAACATTCTCACCATATGACTCTAATTCACATATGGTTAAGATTACAGACTACAAGTGGTATCATAAAATACCTGTTTAAAGAATTTTATTAAATTTATATTAATTGCCATATCAATTTTAAAAAACCACATACATCCAAACACATAGTAACAGATCACTTATCTTACATTCACACTTCTGACAACTGTTAACTGTTTGGAACAAAGCTGTGAACTTGACAATAATTGAAAAAGCCCTTGGTCTGCAAGGAAATAGCAGGCAGAGAGGGCATGCACTTTATTTTACAAAAGAGGCTTGAAATTATGCTTAGGTACTTACTCAGATTACAGTCGCTTTGAATTATGTATAAAGGTAAATAATTAAGCAAGCTAGCTAATTTTGATAAAAGAACGCTAACTTTGCTAGAGCAATTACTAGTATTTGAAACATGTGGATCTTGCTTCAAATCAATAATGAAGAATACTGACAACTTTTAAATGACCAAAATCCAGCTCCTGCCAAAAGTTTTATCAAGAACCAGCAGTATTTGAAAGAATCTAATGGGCATGTTAACTTTCACTCTTTCTACACTCTTTCCTAGTAACAACTCTGAAAACAGGAAAACAATGATCTGGACATCAACTGACATAAACTATTTTCTATAACTGAAGCGATTTCATTGATTTATAACAAGATTATAAGTCTGGGTTTTCTACAGATCAAGTTAAAAAAAAAAAAAAGCCACACACACCAAAAAACCAAAGCCACAAAAGGAACATTTTCCAAAATGTGCAAGTAAATTGGAAAAAGAAAAACCCACATATAAAATGATTTACACCCATGAAATAATACCGTAACTGATATATGTGTAGTTCCATACACTTAATAATGTTTTTGAAACAAAACTGCTTTTGAAGATTTTATATAGTTTTATATATATATAGTTATATGCACACACACACACAATGTTACTCAGTTACCACATATAAGAATATAATAAACACCTCCTGAAATGCAGTACAAGGAAAGTTTGCCTATTAAGAAATGGGACACTACCTCTAATCAGAGAATGAGAATTACGTAACCATTATATGTTCCATTACTGTCTCAGTTGCCAGAAAACTCACATCTTAATTTAATGCTTGATACTAACAATAATCTAAGGTGTTAATTATCATCTCCTACTTGTAAAAGCTTCTGATCTCCTTTTATTTTTAGTTGGCCTAGTATTTATTTGAGGTGCTTCACAGAAGAAATTTTAAAGTAGTATTAATATATGACTACTAGGAAACTTTTACAGTTGAGGCACTAACATTTTAAAAAAATCCTCTCCTCTGAGAGTTCCAATCCATGCTGTGGCTCCATGGCTTTTCCTTCACGTCTAAACATCTTGAAAGAGCAGTCTACACTCAATATCACCACTTCTTTACCCTCCTTTAATGTTCTGACCCACTGCAATTTGCCTTCTAACTTCACCTTTCCACAGATACATTTGGATTCTGTATTTATCCACACAAAGCAAATGTGATTACTTATTATATATGCAAACCATAACAAATTAAGATGAGAGTTACTGTCTAAAAATAGAATGTTTTGTAACTATTTTAACCAAGATGTTCTGCAACTTGACATATTTTTTTAAATGCTGAATTAGTGATTTTATAGAACATTACATTGGAATTTTTTTTTAATACAAAATTTTTTTACTGGTGTAGTTGAGCCAAATCTGAAAAGGGCTTCATACTGTAGATACATGGGTATTGTGCTCTTTGTAAATTACAGTGCCTAAGACAATCTGGTGATACAGTTGGTCACAAAGTAATTTCCCAATCTCTGCCTCCATTCAAAAAATAGTGAAGGGGATTAAAAGGTAAAACTTGCAGTTTTAAAATAAGTAAGTCACTCGAATGTAAAGTATAGCATAGGTTAATATTGTCAAAAATACAATATTGTAATCGTATGATTGACAGACGGTAGCTAGACTTATCCTGGTAATCACTTCCGAATGTGTACAATGTTGAATCACTATGTTGTATACCTGAAACTAATGTAATATTGTGTGTCAACTTCATTTCAACAAAAAAAAGGACAAAAAAGAGAAAATATAATGATTGTGACAGACTGAGAGACAGCTGAGTGCTGAATCCTATTTAAGTGATTTTTCTGCAATTGGGACTAGCTTACAAAAAATTAATGGGGCTGACATATCTATAAAGGCTTCAGCAGAGTCTAACTAGACAAAACTGCACTGGGCAGTTTGTCTTTGGGGGCTCTTTTTATATTTCAGGTGACCTGTTATGTTGGAGCCTACTACCTTGGTCCTTTATGCTGCTCAGGCCAGACACCAAAAGTATATTCTATCCATAATGTACATGAACAAATAGGTCTTAAAAAAAAAAAATCAAACCCAAAACACAGATCTATAGCTAGTAATAATAGCTACTGAATAAACACTGTTCTAGCGCTTTCCATATATCACTATATGTAACATCAACAACTATGGTAACAATAAGGATAACTACGTTGCACCTTAACAGACCATGTCCAAGCACTATCTCATTTAATAATCTCAACAAGCAGGTAGGTGGCATTACTACATTTTAAAGACACTGAAACTGAGTTGCAGGGAAGTTAGGTAACTTGCTTAAGGTGACACAACTAGGACTGGAATTCAGCCTGGAGCCACACTACTCTCAATGCTTCTTTGGAGATATGTGTTTGATCTGAAATCTGGGATGCCAGGAATGTGTCTCCCTGTGCAGATACTAGAAACTCTTCTTCTTCTTTTTTTAAGATTTTATTTATTTATTTGACAGAGAGAGACACAGCGAGAGAGGGAACACAAGCAGGGGGAGTGAAAGAGGGAGAAGCAGGCTTCCCGCTGAGCAGGGAGCCTGATGCAGGGCTTGATCCCAGGACTCTGGGATCATGACCTGAGCCGAAGGCAGATGCTCAACCCATCTGAGCCACCCAGGCACCCCTGGAAACTCTTCTTGATCCTCCAGAAATTCAATTGCAACTGATGATAACTTTTGTCACCTCAGACACCTGGAAGTGAAAATTTTCCTTCATATCTCCCTTTTTCTCTTCCTCATTGCTTCTAATCAGCATTAGGAAGAAATTATTTGAAAAGAAAGCACAGAGTTAGCAGATGAAATAGGAAACAGGAGATGGGAGTGGGAAGGGGAGAAGACGGAAAGGCGGTTACTTATTCCTCCTACTTCATTAAAAACTCAGCTCCCATTATCCAGAGGCACTGGGTCCACAAAGTTAAATGCAAGGAAAAAGGGGAGGAGTGCCTAGGTTGCCTATGGTTGGCTTTCCAAATGTTAGGAATATGCATAAAGTAGGCCATGTAAATAATGAACTGTCTACATGTAATTTAGAAACCAACTAACAGAGCCTATTAGTGATTTAGGATTTATAATTTTAAGTCATATACATAAAAGATACAAATAAAAGAAATCTCTAAGCATAATTTCCTTCCTTTGTGTATATGCTGATACTAGTACTTGATAAGTCATTAAGGTACCAGTTTTGTAAATCACGAACTCTGAACTTCTAAAACTCACCAAGTTGTTGGAGCTTCATCATCTCCCATTTCACCTTCTTCTACATCCATTCCTTCCTCTCTATCCTCAGTGTGCTAAATTTAAAAAAATGTACAGTCTGTCACAAAGCAGTTGTCAGGCAGAAGACACGCTGGAATATCATTCATACATAACTAGACAAACACTGTTAGAGAAATCTAGTTGCACTTCTGTCTAGACCTACAGTTAATCTTTAAGGCAATGGCAATTCTATGTGACAAGGATCTGAGAACTCAAGAGCAATATGACAATGATATAAGACAGTCATGAAGATATAGTAGAAAGTTTTAAATCAGTATTTCTCCAAACATGTTCTGTAGATTCTCTATGGGAATAAAGGGTCTACAGCAAAATACATTTTAGAAATATATTACAATGACCTTTTAGAGAACTGAGAAGATCATTAGTATATTAAGAACTCTAAAAATTGCAGTAAATAACTCAAAGTATACTTAAGTAGTTTTGTCCCCAACTTTAATTTGACCATAGAAATTCTCCCCAACCCAACAGAGAACTCTTATTATTGGGGAACACTTTAGGATTCGCTGAGTGTCTAGCTCTATAGTGAGAAATTCAAAATAACAAGTTTACATGAAATAGTCCAAGAAGTACCAAAAGATATGTATCGGTGAAAGACAAAATTTTTAAAAATCTTAAGTCAACATCATTTCCAAATTGATAATAATTACATTTAAAGGAACAAATTATATAAGATAATCTAATTTACAGTGAGATATTAGTTATATCTAATTGATAATTTTTAAACTTCATAACTTGTTCCTAAATGAAGAACAAGTATTGAATGTCCAGAAATTTGCCAACTCTGTACTGTCTTCTGGATATACCATAAATAATCTTTAAAAATAAAGTTGATTATACCTGATGTTCTTTTAAAAAATCAGTGGGCAAATATGGATTATTTAACAAATGGTTCTGAGATAACTGGCTCACTATTTGGAAAAAATAAAATTATAACTCAACCTATTCCATATACCAACATTCATGCTGGATTAAAGATTTAAAAGAAAAAATAAACCATAAAAGCATCAAAAGAAAACAAAAGGGCTTATATATTCTTCTGGAGTGGAAGCCTTTAGCATGACACAAGACCAGAAGTAACTAAACAAAAGACCAACAAACATTAATATTATATCCAAATTTAAAAGTTCTATACAGCAAAGACACCATAAATAAAGTTCTAAGAAAAACTATAAACCGAGAAAAAAAAATCAACAAACAGGTAGGCAATGAATTAATAATATTCAATATGAGCTTCTACACATCAGTAAGAAAAAGACATTGCAAAAGTAAAATGGGCAAATGGCTTGAATAGGTAATTTTCTTCCTCATTACTTCTAACTGGCACAGAAGAAAAATAAATTCCAATAAACATATAGTAGGTCCCTCAACTTCACTAATAACCAAGGATGTAAGTCAAAACAAAGATTTACTTTTCAAGTATCTATCAATTAAGCAAAAATTTTTAAAAATTGGTAATTCCCAGGGTTGGCGTGATGCTGTGGGAAAATGGGCAGGCATTCTCCAAGTGCCACTGGTGATGATGTAAATGAGTACAACCTTTTTGAAAAGTAACTGGTCAACAGCTATCAAAATCTGATATACACATACATTTTGACACAATTTCATTTATTGGAATTTATCCTAAGGAAACACCTGCATAATTTAGCAATGATATATACAGTACTACTCATTGTAATGCTGTTAACCATTTTTCACTATTAGAAATTATCTAAATGCCCACTGACAGGATTATGATAAATATCCACTTAGAAGACTTAATATGAACCATTAGAACACTAAGATCTAAATGTACTGATGCAGAAATGCATCCATTTTATACTGTTAAAAGAAGAAAGTGAATTTCAGAACAATATGTATTGTATGACCTCATTTTTGGAATAAAACTACACACACAGTAAGTCCTGTAAAGACAGACAGACCATGCTAAGAGTAGTTATCTTTGGGGCCTTAGATTATGGGGTAGTTGTACTTTCTATTTTAAATATTTCTATTTTGTGTGCATTTTCTACACAGAACACACATTATTTCTATAAGTTAGAGACAAAGGCTTTTAAATTTTTTGGTGACTTAGAAGACCCATTCACAGGAGTTATCTTAGTAATACACTTATAAATATGATTAGATATTTATAAGTTTTCGTTTATAAGGTTAGATTTCTTATCAGCCTCACCTTCTGACCCAGGGTGCTTTCCTGCTCATTGGTATTGAAAACAGTGACATTTTCCAGATTAAATTGACTCTGCAAGTTAAGACCTATTAAATAGAAGAAGAAAAAAAAGATTTTCAAAGCAATTCCACCAAACAACTAAGCTTAAGACTATAACTTTGTTGTCATATAACCAAAATGTATAAAATGATAAATCCATAATTAAACAAAAGATCAAGTCAGAAATACCACCACACTTGATTTTCAAATCCTTTCTAAAAGTCATTCTTTAAGGTGCCTTTAGAGTATCCAGAATTCTACATACATTATAACAAATATAGTTGTCCTTGTTATTAATGAATAGTCTAGAATAATTTCAGAGTGCAATACATAGTAATTTATAATTTCGCTGAAGCACAAATAAAAATTGTATTTATCAATATTGTATATGTTGTATATACATATAATCAATACCGTGTATGTTGCATAACAACATATACAGTAAATATACTTTAGCTAATGAGAGCTTTCTCACTGTCAAAGAAAGAACTTATAAATGAGCAGGAATACTGGTGCTGGATTAAACTCAGAAGTATCAGTATGAAATCATGGTTCTTATTGTTGGTCATTTAAAAACACATACATAGGCAGATACAGAAATAAATAAAGATGTATATGCATACATGGGTTAGTATACATATACATATGTTTCCCAGCTCTGTCCACCAACAGAACCCAGAAGGAGTAATACTCCACTAGTAATTAGCAGATCTGGGGCCCAGATATTGGCTTCTAAATACCATTCTTAAATAAAAGGAATCAGGCTCTCTGGAGAAGTGGGTGATTCTAGGGGTGGGGTAGAGAACACAAAAGATGAGCCCAGACTCTCTTCTCATACCAGGAAAACATGAAAGAGCTCCCAATGGGCAAAACTAGAACAATTTGAGCGAGAAACTAAATAATTATACTATGGGACTATAACCCAGAGAATAAAATATCTACAAATTCACACTGAAACAGATGACTGAATTAATAAGTAAATAAATGAGAGGAGACAACTTTTGCTTTTGAAGAATCCCAAGTAATACATGTAGAAGGCATAAGAGAAATAGAAAACCACCACCAAGGCAATCTAAAAATTATTGCTATAGGCAAAATTCACTGATGAATGCTAAAATTAGTGGGCAAAGGTCTAAGGAGAAAAAGAGTATTTGCAAAGCCTCAAAGTATTTCCCTTCAAATATTAATTACAAATGTAAAAATAGTAACTTAGCAACAGAAAAATATGGTGATCAAGGATAACACCACCAATAAGACATATCAATATCATGTTGAAATGATGCACCAAGAAGGGCACAGCACCTCTGTAGTCTTCCCCCAAACCCATACCTTCAATCTAATTATGAAAAAAATCAGACAAACAAACTGAAGGGCATTCTGCAAAATATCTGATCAGTACTCTTTTAAAAGTGTCAAAGTCATGAAAAAAGCAAAGACTGAAACTGGGGAGAGTAAAGCAATGTAGCAACTAAATGCAATGTGGGATCCCTAAACAGAAGAAAGAAAAACATAAAACTGGTAAAATCCAAATAAAGTCTATAGTTAACAGTGCTGTACCACCAATGTTGATTTCTTAGTTTTGGTAACTGCACCGTGATCATGTAAAAGGCTAACATTAGGTGAGGGTTATTCAGGTACTCTTGCTATTATCTTTGCAACTCTTCTTTAAGTCTAAAGATATTTCAGAACAAAAAGTTAAAGTGAAAAAAACTATGCTAGATCAAGTCATTAAGCTAGTGAATGAATCTGGTTGCCCATTTAGCACTGACTACTTAAAATATGTTTGTCTACTCCCTATTTATTATTCAATATAGCACACACCATAATTACATCAAAAATTTCAGTCATACTTCACCACAAGCTAAATTACATGCTGAACTGGCTTTTTGAAGGTCTTGGGATATACCCTAGTGAATGTCAAGCATCTAAAATGTTTAAAAAAGATAGTATAAGAAAATATCCCAAAATGCCAACCTAGCTTACGTTAGGGTGGTAGGATTAATCATAAACAGCTTTTTTCCTTCATTTTCTGAATTTTCTGAAATAGGTTATATTATTTTTATAATTTAGAAATTAAATTTAAAAACATCATTTATAGAAAATATATAACGTCTAAAGCTACCTTTAGCAATGTTATTAGTTTTTCAACCAATCAATAAGAGAAGGAAAAAAATGGTTTCTCTATGTCTCGCCAATTTAGTAATGCTGTACATTGAAAAAGAGGTCTAAAATGTTCTTTAAAAAATGATGAGATCTACAAATAAAGGGGATTAAGAGTACACTTATCTTGATGAGCACTGAGTAACAGAATTCCTGAATCATTATTTCATACACTTGAAACTAACAAAACACTATGTTAATTATACTTCAATTAAAAAAAAAAATAGAAAGGAAAAAAAAGCTATAAATAACATACATTTGAAATTTTAGACAACATTCACAAATTCCCAGGGCAAAAAGTTACCAAAACTGTCTCAAGAAAAAATGAAAAGTCTGAATAGTTCCAAATCTGTTGCATAAATCAAATCCATACCCACAAAACTTTATTGTGGCTGTTTCACTCATAAATTCTACCAAACATTCAAGAAAGAAATAGTAACAATTACTCCAACTCTTCCAGAAAAGAAGAAAAATGTGAAAACTTTCCATTCATTTTATGAAAGTAGTTTATTTTTATTATTTTTTAAAGATTTTATTTATTTATTTGACAGAGAGAGAGAGACACTGAGAGAGGGAACACAAGCAGGGGGATTGGGAGAGGGAGAAGCAGGTTCCCCGCTGAGCAGGAAGCCCAATGTGGGGCTCGATCCCAGGACGCTGGGATCATGACCTGAGCTGAAGGCAGACGGTTAACGACTGAGCCACCCAGATGCCCCTTATGAAAGTAGTTTAATTTGCTATAAAAGTCTAACAAGATCATTATAGGGAAGGAAATTTACAGGCCACTCTCTTTCCTGAACTAAATTCACATATCCTTAAAAAAAAATTAACATTCCAAATCCAGCTACATTTTATAAGAAGGCCATATCACAACCACATTTGGATTATACAATGTAAAAAAAAAAAAAAGAGAAAAGAAAAGGATGAGAGTGGAAGCTGGAGATAACAAGGGGAAAAAAAAAAAGGCTGAGAATTGAAACCTTGTTCTTAAGTCTTCTACAACTTCCAGAAAAGAAACTACAAATTAGTAATTAGGAGGGGGCACACTTGTTTCACAAAACACAGTCTTCATTTATCACAGATTTAAATGGCAACTAGGTGTCTGGCATTGTTCTAGGCACAGAGAACAAAGAAGTAAACAACACAAACACACTGAAAATGCCAGATGGTGTTAAATGCTAAGAAGAGATTTGAAATCAGATGGTGATAATGGTGACTGCGGTAGCAGGTTTAGATTAGATGCTGAAAGAGAGGCTCCCTAAGGAAGTAAAATTGAGACTAACAGCAAAAGTCAGTAGTATGACAAAAAAAGAACAAAAAGGTTTACAGAGGGAAGAGTTAGTGCCAACACCCTAAGGTTCCACTGACCCTGGTATTTTGAAGGCATCAAGGTAAGATGCCAATTCAATGGGGAAAGAATAGTTTTTTCAACAAATGATGCTGGGACAACTGGGTATTAACACACAAAAGAATGAAACTGGACTCCCACCTCACAGCATACACAAAAATTAACTCAAAATGGACCACAGAGCTAAATCTCTTATAAGAAAACACAAGAATAAATTTTTGTGACCTTAGATTAGGCAATGATATATACAGGGTATAAACCATGTTCACAGTGCTGTTCTAGGCAATGAAGTAAAAAATGTTTTGTTTTTTGTTTTTTTTTTTTAAAACAGTAAAGAGCTGACAAGAAAGTAAGGGATACGTGGCAAACATGCAGAAGGCAAGTAAGATAAGCAATGCATCATCAATACTTAAAGCCACTTCTGTCTTGAGTACATCTGCCAAACAGAAGAATCAGTTGTAAAATTGAGCTAGCCTTTTCGTAGCTTCCTGAGGCTAGAATTATAAAGTAAATCTGGGCCCCCAAAAGGTGGGGAATCTAATAAATCCCACCCCAACCATCTTCAAGGCTGAGAACCTATAGGCTATAACCCTCAGATTAAAATAAACCAAATTATAGTTCAGCGCCAAGTCTTCTCAATGTTCGAAGGAATAACAGGCCTTAAACTGGGCTGAATTAAGGTAACCCCGGACTGGTGATAGCCACCTTCTATAGGTGCCTGGCAGGAGCAATGAAAACTCTATCTGGAGAAAAGTATCTATCCTAGGCCTCAAAACTAATCCCTCAATATTTTCTCAAATATAACACCCAAAACTAGCCAGATACACAAACAGATAAGACATCCTGAGGAACAGTAGAAACAAACCCACAAAGACTTAAGGCACTGGAATGATCAGATCCATAACAATGCTTATCCTGGTTAAAAAACTAAAGCACAAATTTGAAAACATGAGCAGGGAATAAGAAACTAGAAAGTGACATAGCACACTTAAAAAAGACCTTCAACAAGTGAAAAATAAAATATAATAATAACAATAAAAACTAAAATTAAAAACTCATTTAGCAGCTGATCATTCATAGCTTAAGAAAGATAGTGAACTGGAAAACTGTTCTGAAGAAATTATTCAGAATGCGACAGCTAGAGATAAATAGATGAAAACACAGAAAGAATAAGAGACAGAGGACACAGGGACAAGGTATCATAATGTTTACCAGAGTTCCAGAAAGAAAAGAAAGAGGTATACACAATATTTGACGAAATAATGGCTAAAATTTTTACAAACTGGATGAAAGACACTAATCCACAGATTTAAGATTCCCACAAATCTCAAACATGATAAAGAAATCCACAGTAAGATACATCATAGTACAACTGGAAAAAAAAAACAACCAAAAACCCAAAACAAAGAAAAAAATCTTAAGAGCAAAGAGAGAAAAAAAAATCTAGATTATCCTCAAAGAGGTTAGACTGATATTTGTGTTGTCTAGAGAACAATGGAAGACAGAAGGCAGAGTAATGATTATCTCACACATGATGAAATCCTCTATCTAGTGCCAACCTAGAATCTTTTACCTATTGAAATCATTCTTCAAGAATAAAGATTTTCAGACAAAACATAGACCTGCACTAAAGAAAAGTCTAAAGGGGAAATTTTTCACAACTAGGTCAGAAATATAAGCAGTAAATAACTTAGAAATCTAAATTAATCTTGATCACATTAAGTAGGAAAGAAAAAACCCCACAGATCTAGTATGACGAAAAAGAAAACACACAGAAACCACAGCCATCATATACTATGGGTCTCACTACATGCAGGCACTGTTGTAAGCTATTCATGTATTTTAATTCATTTAATCCTCACAACAACATATGAAGTAGGTGGTATGTATATTAGCCTGATATTAAGGAAAGAAGACTGAAGGAAAGAGGTATTAAAATCTGGCATGTGTGAACAGAATGTGGAGAGCTCTGGAGAACTGGTTATATTCCATTTCTGAAGTTCGACAGTGGTTACACAAGGATTTAATTCAGAATTATAGTCTACATTTATTTTATGCACTTTTCTATATGAATGTTATATTTCACAATAAAAAATGGTAAAAGAAATGAAAAGAAATAAATGTGCCTAAATAGTAGTGACTGTGAGGGAGAAAATGGAAGCAGAAAAATTGGCCTACATTATAAAATGAAATATAGGCATGATAGTTCATATCTACATATGTGTGATTCAACTACACATTTTTATTATTAATAAGCTTGGAACTTAAAGAACCAACTGTCAAATTACTATGTTGTACATCTGAAACTAATATATGTCAACTATACTTCCAAAAAAAAAATCAATGACTGTAAGGGTTACCTGTATTATACATTAGCAACAGTATAACTATTAACCAATAAAAGAAAATAAAGCGACAATTTTCTATACTTTCAACTTTATAGAACTCAATAATAATGATGATGATAATTCTTGATAACACTTCTAGAACATTTACTATATGTCCAGCACATTAAGTGCTTTACATATACTAACACATTTAATCCTTATAACCCTATGAGGTAGATAATATTACCTCCAGTTTACAGAATGGGAAAACTGAGACACAGAGAAGTTAAATAACTTGCCCAAGGCCATAGAGCCATTTTTCTTATCATCAGAGCAACTTCTAATCCATTAAAAACTGAAAAATATTTTCCTTCAAAGCATTTATTTAATGTATAAAAACTTACCTGATTTCTCAGATAAAGGGAAAAGCCTGGCCAAAAAGAGTTGAATTCGTCCACAGAAGACTGTATTCTGGGATTTTGATAATCTTCTCAAGAGATCTAACAATATATGGAAATGAAGGTTATAGGAAATCATTCTACGTTTATTACAACTATACCCAAATTTGTTAATCAGTCTGTCAAGAGTATTTCCCTAAAGCAGTTCTCAAAATTGGAGTAGAAACTATTATTCCAAAAAAGCATCAAAAAAATTAGGAATAAAACGAATTTAGCATGGGCAAGAAAAACTTCACTGAATTTTTTTTTGGTTTTATGTTTATACCCAGAACAGGAAGTTTAATTTAAAGTGAATGATCAGTTTTAATAAATGAGTCTGTTATTTAAAAATGAAGATACTAATCTATTTTTAAAATTTTATCACTTGTGTTTAACTCAATCACCTGTTTTACTAGCCACATTTGTTTTAAAAAATCATTTACAATTGAATTACTTACCATTGCACATACGTAGTAAATAATTTTTCCCAGCAGAATAGAATGTGTTCTGAAATTAAGACAGAAATTATCACTACTGTTCAGAAGTTGTTGCATTCTTCAATAAGTCACAGCAAGTAAGACATTAAAGAACACTGACTTGCACTGAGTCTACTATGCCACTTTTCACTATTTCCCCCACAAATAGCATTTTCAATTAAGTATATGTTCACATATATAACAAAACATGATACTAAGTAACTGTTTTAAACATGTGAAAGTGTGCATTTTCAAATTAATTGTTACTACTCAAATTTTGCACTTCAACTTTTTCTACACCATGACTCTTACTTGGCCCCCTCAAGATAGCAGTACAATTCCCTCAGAAGGACAAACTTTTTGGCAGTCAGCAGTACTAAAATATAAGCAAAAAAAAAAAAAAATCTATCTTCTGAAATCTGGATCGACAGAAACATAATGTTAGCAGAAAAAGAAACTAAGGCACTTACTGATTTCCAAGTAGCAACATTTTTTTCCACAAAAGTGAATATTGTGTCACATTGATCCAAAGGAAGACAATCCAAAACATCTCCCAATAATACAAAAGGTGTAGATGCGGTACAAATACCTTCAAGTGGAGCACAAGCCAATTTAAAAGTTTTAAAAAAAAACTGTACAGTAAAATAGCCCATGCAAAATAATTCTGAAGAATATCTTAACAGTATACTTAGTCACTCCTAACAAATTTTTAAGAGACAAGAAATGGAAGCAACCTAAAAGTCCCCAAATGGGACATACTTAAGTAATTTTTGGTATGTGCACTCAATAATAATGATGATGATAATTCTTGATAACACTTCTAGAGCATTTACTATATGTCAGGCACACTAAGTGCTTTACGTATACTAACACATTTAATCCTTATAACCCTATGAGGTAGATAATATTACCTCCAGTTTATAGAATGGGAAAACTGAGACACAGAGAAGTTAAATAACTTGCCCAAGGCCATAGAGCCAGTAAGTGGTAGAGCTGGGATACGAACCCAGGCAGTCTGGCTCCACAGTCTGTTTTCTTCACCACTAAGCTATTCAAAAGAATATAATGCAGCCAATTAAAAACGATGGTTATGACGACTATAATAACTTGGAAAATGCTTATGATATAATGTTAGGTGAAAAAGGCAGGATTCAAAACTGTACGTTATTATGGTTACAACAATAAAAGTTTTTAAAAAGACTAGAGAAACAAAAAACATATACCAAAATGAATGGTAGTTTTTTAAAGTAGAGGAATTAATGAGTAGTATTTTCCCTTTTGCTCATTTCCAAATGTTCCATAATGTTGCTAAATATCTTTGTGATTTACCTTCAAAAAAGATAAAAAAGTTTTATACTGATTTCAACTATTAAACATTTAAAATAAAAGCATCGTTTCAGGGGACAGAATGGTATAGTAAAAAGTCATTTATTTCAAAATTCAATGTTACTTAACTAAAGCAATAAATTAAAACATTTTTTAAAGAAAAGGTCATTTGGACTAGCTAAACATACGTTCATCTCCCTGCTCTTCCTTCTATTTTAAGGGAACAGTAACACTTGGTTAAGTGTTTAAGAAAAGTAGCCTTTTAAGCCTTGCACGCAAAGAAAATATCTAGGGAGCACTGTAAGCCCCAAACACTGCAGTTAATATAGTATGTTCAAAAAAAGAAAGTAATATATTCAGCTCTACTCTGCACTGGTATGATCACATCTGGAATGTGATATGAGGGAAATTGCCAAGAACCAGTGGGTGGCATAAGGAAGCAGATTTTAACTCAATACAAGGGAAACCTGACAAGACGATCTAATAGAAATCAAAACAGTAAGCCCCATCCAATCGGCATAGATGCTGGATGACCACCTGCCAGGAACATTACAGAGGCGGGGCAGGATAACCAGAGATGAGACCGGGTTAGACAACTGCTGAAGTCCCTCACCACTTAAGGTTCTGAGATACTATATGCCCTGTACACCTAAAGGATTTGCGAGGCATACTCCCTGCCTGTAGTTGCAACATAGTTTGATATAAGTTAACTCACAATTATAGAAATTAAGAATTACCTAGATTCCACTCCCAAAGATTCTGATTCAGTAAAACTAAGCTAAGGTTTTGCAATCTCATTTAAAAACAGAGATTCACTGGTAATTCTGATGAACTGGACTATAGTGTGATCTCCCAGCATTTTTCACAACCTGTGCCCCAGCCTCTGAATGCCGTCTTTGCTTCACCTTAACCTTGTCCACAGATACTCTCTCTTCAGTTCCCAAGCACCTTGCTATGTTGATACTTCTATGGTTTTGTATACAATGCTTTTTTCTACCTATATAGTCTTTCTCCTCTCTATCATGTGGCAAATTCCTGCTCCATCTTTCAAAGCACACAGTAAATATCAGTGCATCTAAAAAACTCCTGATGCCTTTGAACAGGTCACCCCATCTATACTTCTGAAGCACAGTATAAATAAATTATAGCATTTATCATAGCTTGTTTATTTTTATATAGACTACGAGCTTTCTAAGGGCAGGCATTTTTGTACTTTTTAACCTGTAAAGTGTCTGACACTAAACAGAAGCTCAATAAATATGTGCTGACTTGAATTTAACAAAACGTATTTATGGATAATTTGAAAACATGTCACATAAAGAATACAATAATAATCTCTCTCCAGAAGGACAGGACTTTTCCCCATCCAATTAAAAAAGCATCTAAGCTTTTATCATAAGTCCTTATCTTTCTCAAATAAAGTAAAAGTTCTAAAAATAGACTTTGTACAACTTCAAGAGTTAAAAATATTACCAGTCTACAAGAGTAATACATCAAGGTAATCAATGAACTAAGCAGACTGCTGTTTGACAGAAATTGGGCAAGGAACACTCTGCTGCAGAACTCATTCAAGTATGCTGAATGAATGAACATCTTGTATAAAAGTTTAACATGTGAAGTTAGAATTTATGAAGTATGCTTAAGTTCACAGAATAGCTTGCTGCTAAACTAGCAGACCACTTTTACCTTGAATGTTCTAGTTTTTGTAGGAATAGGTATCAAAATAAATATGTAAGTAATGCTTTGCAGATTAAAAGGCACTTTTCACATAAATTACCTGAATTAATGAGTATTTCAACTAAATTTGTTAAAGAGTACTGATGAACTAGTTTTTCACTGTTTCTTTATGCAAATATTTAATGAGCTCCTACTAGGTGTTAGGCACTGTGTACTTCCTATATGCCTTTTTTAGTCTTGAAACTAGCCCCCACTGCCACTGCCCCCATTTTAACAGTCCCCTACCTGTTTTCCTGCCAGCAGTCTCTCCCAATCCAACTCCTCCTTCATAGCTCCCTGTTAGCATGGTATACAAAGCCCTTTACAAATGACCCTAAGCTACCTCTCCTGCTTCCTTCCTCACCATTGTCATCATCCTCTCACCCCTTTGCTCCATGCAACTCTTTAGCCAGGCTGAACTTGCCTTTACATAGCTATGTATTCCTTTCTCTTTCTGCCTGACAAATCCATCATCCCTCACATCCCAGCTCCTGTTACAGCTTCCCTTCTAAGACCTTCCTGATTCCTTCAGAGTTTAGAGAGTCACTTCAACTACACTTCATTCCCACTTCACAGTAATTATACCTCAGTAAAAAATGTACACATCTGTTTCCTCCATTAGCCACTAGGCTCCTTATGGGCAGGGATATGTTTTCTTTACCACCGAATCTTTTAGTCCTACCTCAGTACCAGGCACATAGTAGATGCTCAATAAATATTTACTGAATGAATGAAACAACTGGAGAACAAACAAAGTGCCAAAATGTGTGCTGCATACTAGAGACGAGAAGTGTGAGCTAATTTCACTGGGACGACTTCTTGGCAAAGGTGGTAGGCAGAATTTGAAAAATGAACAAAATCAAACAGATGGAGAGGTACAGAGAGAATAACTTTTAAATAAAGCATGTCACGTCCATGATTACTTTAGAAAAACAACACTGTACTTACCTTCAGTTACTCCCCCAATAGCAAGAGAAATAATAGCTAAAACGTTTTCACATGATGAGTGATTTATCTACCAACAGAGGAGAAAACAATTTAATTTAGGGGCCAGAGTCCAGACTAGTTTGCTAACAATAAAAACATATCCTCTGACATTAAAGTATCAGAAATCTAAGATAAACATATTTCTTATAGAAAATAAAATTACTTTTTAAGATGAAAATACAAAAAATGAACAATATTAATAGAATCATTAATTGTTAAAATAGATCAAGTAAATAAGGGGGTGATTCACTTAAAATCCAATGGTCTTAGGAAGATGGTTACATTAGCATGATTATGGCTACAAGCTAATCAAGTACAGAAGCACTGAGGCCATAACTCAATCAATGGCACAGGGCAAAGGGAGGGCCAGGGGAATTAATTGTACTGGTGCATCAAAGTGTCTGAGGGTTTTAATAGAGGAGGTAGTGCTTAGATTCCATAACATTATAGAAACTAGCATTTTTTGAGTGTTCATTATGTGTTGTTTTATACAACCTTGAAAGAATGTTATATTCCCTCTTACAAAGGAAATTGAGGCTCAGAAAAGCAAAGTAACTTGCCCAATGCCTCACAACATGTAACTGACTAGGTCTGAAGAAGAGGAAAAAAATGAGTTTTGATAGAGAATTGTTCAAAAGAAAGGACATTGTATTATGGCCATTAAAAAAGGATCTAGCTTCTTGGGACACAACCTTCACTTGACCAAGAATAAACTGCTGAAAGTTTTTCCTTCCTTTGGGTGCCCCACTAATGGTAAATAAATTCAGAGTTTTCACGTTTAGGTTAAATTTTTCTACTGAAGTTGGATAGGCTTTGGTTATTTTTGTATACTAACTGATGAGGTTGCCACAGGAAAATGAGGGCATGGAATCCAGTTCCCATGCTGAACATTCTTGTGCTAGACCTTTCATGCTACCAAAGGTGGGTCACTGTTTATAGAGCAATGTGAGAGGGCCCACCTTCAAATTCCAGTTCTGGCTCAGGAAAATCTCATACCAACTTTTCTAATATTCACTTGGAGAGAGCTCATTCGTTAAACCAAACCCTTAAATTGCACTTGGGCTGTCAAAATCCTTAACTATTACGTAACTCCTACACTATGATCAAGTCAGCTTTCACAAAGTAGCAAGCTCACTATAGAAAAAATAATCTTGTTTAAATATCCATTCTGAGAATAAAAGCAATTTAAAAAATAACATTGATTAATTTAGCAGCAAAATTTTAACAATAAAGAAAAACATACTTACAATTTCTTCTTCTAGAACACCTCTGAAAGCTTGGTCAAGGGTACATTTTTTTTCATTTTCACTATTAAAAACAAAAGACACCTGCATTTTTTAAACAGCTCAAGGTAAGTATAAAGATCTCGGCAAGTGTATTTCATGGATATCAATGCCTTACCTGCCAGGTAATTGGCTGAAGGTACTCAACAATGGCTTGATATTTTTGTTGTTCAGGGCCTCTCTGGTAGACTTCTAGAAAAATAAAAATAGCATGTATGTGGAAAGACATCACTCATCAATATTATGTCCAACTGGAAATGCTTATACTTGGAAAAAATTACCTATCAGTCATTACATCAGTAATTCTTATTCAAACGCCATGAAATGATACAGACCCTAATCGCTTTAAACTTGACAAGAGCTTGCCAACTAGACTTTCTCATTCCAGGCTTTCGCTCCTACCATTTCTTTAAATATCACATTCATGAGAGTATTCTGCCTTTTTTTTTTTTTTTAATCTCCAAATGGCTCCTTATTTACAGGCTTTGGTTTTAAAATTTCATAGCCCCCTCTCAAGGTCCTTAATGTTATCTCCCTCAGTCTATCCAACCTTATTTCCCACAACCGCCTAACATAGTCTCCACTAAGGTCTAGCTATTTTTCTCATTATTTTCTATCAAGCTCACTCTAGTGTATTTAGTCACCGTTCTTCCCACCGGCTCATGCAAATTCTATCCATTCTTCAAGACCCATCTCAAGCCCCACCTTCTCTAGTTTGCTCAGCCCAGTCCCTGACACATAGTCAATACTGAATACTTGTTAATTGTCTTAGTCATAATTCAAAGCCAAAACAATAAAAAGGGATTTTGGCTCAGTAGGTAGAGCATGTGATGCTTGATGTTGGGATTGTAAGTTTAAGCCCCCTTTGGATGTAGAGATTATTTAAAAATAAAACCTTAAAAAAATATGAAAGACAAAAATACTGCAAAGTCATTCATTCTGTGGAAATTCACATACACTTGGAAAGTTATCTCATTACCCCCAGGAGTTTGATTTACACTGGAAATGTCCACTCCCGACTCTGCCAAGAGTAGACAGTATACTCTTGGGCATATCTCCTTATCTCTTTGTGCTTCAATTTCCTCTTAAATAAGGGGGCTGTTGTAGATGCTTATTACTAACAGCAACAGTGGCATCACCTGGGAACTTGTTAGAAATGCAGACTTTCAGGCTCCATTCCAGACCTACTGAACCAGAATCTCCAAATGATTCCACTGCACACGGAACCTTAAGAAGCACTGCACTAAATGATCTCAAATTAAATGATCCCATCCGGGACTAATATGATATTGGATATTTCTAACAAGTACTCTTAGCAGAATTTCAGAGCACCAGGGATTACAGAAAGAAAACGACTCTAAAGACATAAACAACATAAAACTTGATTAACAAACAAACCCTCATTGTATGGGATAAAAAAATAACGTGCACACAAGAAAACTTTTTCTTCTGGCTTTACTAGAACTAGATAAGCACAGTTAAATATCTGAGCAGTTGAATCATGACTTGAAATACTGGAGCAAATGCTAAAAACAAATAGAGGCAAACAACTTAAAACTGGGTTCTTCATGCTCTGATGGGCAACATAAAAAGAATACTGGGTCTGAAGTCAGAAACACCAGCGAAGTACATCATCTTACTTCGGGGGGGGGGGTGTGGTCTCAAGTTCTATCTCATCTACCAGTGTTAACAAAACTTTGCCTACTTCACTGTGCTATTCTAAGAGTTAAGTAAGGTAACATGAAAACGCTCTGTAAGGCGTTTCCCAAATGCTCAAACTACTCTTCCTCATTGTGTATGAATAAAATGACATCCGACAACAATTCCCAGACTGATCTCTGTTTGCCTTTTCCTACTTAGGATCTCCTTGTTAATCTCTTAGGAGTGAGACACCGAGGGTTAAAGGGTGGTGAATAAGCAGCCGGAACTATCACCTGGCAGCTAAGGAGGCGGAGCGGGCGCCAGTTCTCTGGGCTAAAACCACTCGCGCCCTCACCCTTAAGGAGACACCTGTCTGGCAAGCGAGCACTGCAGAAGAGCTTGACCGCACCGGAGGCTGTCTGCGGATGAGTCCTCCACGCGGGCCACAAAAGCGCCCAGAACGCCGGGTTCAGAGACCTGCGGCCAGAAGGACGGCGGCGGACAGCACAGGACCCACGGAAGAGGCAAGTAATGCGTCTTTCCCACCTCCCAGCCCCCGACGGGGCCGGGGACCGACATCGCGGCGTACACACCTCAGTTCCCGCTTACCACAGGGCAAAATTCGAGTATTTTCAGGGAGAGGAGGAAAAAGATCGAGCCGGGTTAGGGTCCCACCCTCCCACCGTCCACTCACCGTAAACCGCGTCCGCGCTTCGGGCAAACTGAAGAGCGGCGGCGTCGGAGACATCTTCTCGGCGGCGCGTGCCCGCCACCGCGCTGCGGCGCCCGCCGATGACGTCAAGCGGGAGCAACGAGATTGCCGTCTCCGTGCGCGGCTAGAGCGGCCTGTGAGCCAAGAGGTGGGCCCGCTGGCCGCTGGGAGCTACTGTGGTGAGAGTTCAGCCCGGCGTTGGAAGGCTGAGTCAGCCACACCATGCTCAGTCCGGATTCGTGGAGAACCCTAGGGGTGACAGCTTATGGGCGTTCTCGCCCTGTAAGCTCGGTGCTGCCTGGCGGGGAATAGGCGTGATTTTCCTGCTTTGGGGAAGCCGGGTGAATGACGGCTAGTAAGGCTCACTGAGTCGCGCGGGAAGGTAACCTGCCTGGGAATCCAGGGCAGGTGGGTTACCTGTAAGTGCCCCACGCTGGGGAAGTGTTGGCAGTGCCCGTGACTGCAGTCATTCTCCCCGAGGGAGTGGTCTTAGCTACCGCCTTGCTGAGTAGTTCATGGACTCTGTAGTTCACTGGGCTCTGTAGCTTAGGAGCAGTTCCCTCTTCTGTGAAATAGAAATAATGCCGGTTTCACAGGACAGTCGAAAAGCGCGAATGAAATAATGAAAGCAAATGTAGCTTCTTTGGGAATATGAGTATCATTATCAATGTCTTAGTATCCGTTAACTTTGCTGCACATAGAAGCCTCTGCTGAAAGAAAGACCGAAGAGGAATGCAGTACTCGGCGCTCGTTTGAAAATGGGTGGCACTGCGTCCAGGGTAGAGGCACCCGTTGCAAAATCCTCTTCTCCTTAGCAACTTCCTCCCTTGTCTCCTGACTGGAGAGGCTTGACCAACGAAAAGCCAAGAGGCAGTAACTTTCTCAGTTGAATTATGCTGCGGGGAAAGCAGCACTGACCATGTGTACCTTCTCCCTTCGTTGACATCTAACGAGAATACAGGAAGTTTAACCAAAAGATAACTTTGCCTAGTCTTGCCGTTAAGTGGGAATTGTGAACAATGGTGGCTACTTGAAGCATTACAGCCTTCTTTAGAATTAACAGAATCATTCAAGTTTGTATGACTTAAACTCCAAATTGGCTGAAAAACCTGGTATTAATTGATTTAACAGGTAGCTGATGTAATAGGATTATTATTATATTACAGATGATTATTAACTATCTGGAGCACAACTAAGACCTGAGAGGTAAATAAATTTCTCTTTTTTACAAGAATCCAAACATAAGAAGAGCTGGAGTTTCTTGACTCATTCACTAAATCCCAGTGACTTAGGATTTTGTTTATTCAGCAAACATCTGTTAGGCACTTTGTACACAGTGGACAATATTTGGTGAATGAATAATAAATATTTGAACAAATGATTGAATGAACAGAATAATATAGCTTAATTCTTTTTTGAGGAACTCTAGTTGACCTAAAAGAAATAACTATGGTATACGATTTCTATCATGAGTAATTTAGATAATAGCTGCTGTAAGTGATCAAAAGACAATCAATACCATATGTGGTGGTCAAGGAACCTTTGTGGAGAAGACAGACTATGAGCTGAACCTTGAAGGATTCCAATAGACGTAGGTAGGAGTAGCAAAGAGTGAACAGGAGAAACCTTCCCAATGGAAGGAATGGTATGAGCAAAAGTGTGGAAGGGAGAGGCACAATGAAAAATAGCCATTTATTTTGACTATAACATTGGGTTCTGCACAGAAATAGGGCTGAAGAGTCAAGCTGGAACTAGATTGTATTAATGTTTGAAACCAAAGAATGTTAAGGGTTTAAAAATGGCTTTTATAGGGGGCACCTGGGTGGCTCAGTCAGTTCAGTGTTTGCCTTTGGCTCAGGTCATGATCCCAGGGTCCTGGAATTGAGCCCTACATCGGGCTCCCTGCTCTGTGGAAAGCCTACTTCTTCCTCTCCCTCTGCTGCTCCCCCTGCTTGTGCTCTCTCTCTCTGTCAAATAAATAAATAAAATCTTTTTTAAAAATGGCTTTTTAAAAAAAATTTTATTATGTTATGTTAGTCACCATACAATACATCATTAGTTTTTGATGTGGTGATCCATGATCCATTGTTTTCGTATAACACCCAGTGCTCCATGCAGTACGTGCCCTCCTTAATACCCATCACCGGGCTAACCAATCCCCCCCTCCCGCCTCCCCTCTAAAACCCTGTTTGTTTCTCAGAGTCCATAGTCTCTCATGGTTCATCTCTCCCTCCGATTTCCCCCCCCTTCATTTTTCCCTTCCTTCTCCTAATGTCCTCCATGCTATTCCTTATGTTCCACAAATAAGTGAAACCATATGATAATTGACTTTCTCTGCTTGACTTATTTCACTTAGCATAATGTCCTCCAGTCCCATCCATGTTGATGTAAAAGTTGGGTATTCATCCTTTCTGATGGCTGAGTAATATTCCATTGTATATATGGACCACATCTTCTTTATCCATTCATCTGTTGAAGGGCATCTCGGCTCTTTCCACAGTTTGGCTATTGCGGACATTGCTGCTATGAACATTGGGGTGCATATGGCCCTTCTTTTCACTACATCTGTGTCTTTGGGATAAATACCCAGGAGTGCAATTGCTGGGTCATAGGGTAGCTCTATTTTTAAATTTTTGAGGAACCTCCACACTGTTTTCCAAAGTGGCTGTACCAACTTGCATTCCCACCAACAGTGTAAGAGGGTTCCCCTTTCTCCACAACCTCTCCAACATTTGTTGTTTCTTTCCCTGTCCATTTTTGCCATTCTCACTGGTGTAAGGTGGTATCTCAATGTGGTTTTGATTTGAATTTCCCTGATGGCTAATGATGATGAACATTTTTTCATGTGTCTGTTAGCCATTTGTATGTCTTCTTTGGAGAAGTGTCTGTTCATATCTTCTGCCCACTTTTTGACTTGATTATTTGTTTTTTGGGTGTTGAGTTTGAGAAATTCTTTATAGATCTTGGATACCAGCCCTTTGTAGTGTCATTTGCAAATATCTTCTCCCATTCTGTGGGTTGCCTCTTTGTTTTGTTGACTGTTTCTTTTGCTGTGCAGAAGCTTTTTATCTTGATGAAGTCCCAAAAGTTCATTTTTGCTTTTGTTTCACTAGCTTTTGGAGATGTATCTTGAAAGAAGTTGCTGTGGGCAATGTCAAAGAGGTTACTGCCTATGTTCTCTTCCAGGATTTTGATGGGTTCCTGTCTCACATCGAGGTCTTTCATCCATTTTGAGTTTATCTTTGTGAATGGTGTTAGAGAATGGTCGAGTTTCATTCTTCTGCATGTGGCTGTCCAATTTTCCCAGCACCATTTATTGAAGAGACTGTCTTTTTTCCATTGCATGTTTTTTCCTGCTTTGTCAAAGATTATTTGACCATAGAGCTGAGGGTCCATATCTGGGTTCTCTATTCTGTTCCATTGGTCTGTATGTCTGTTTTTGTGCCAGTACCATGCTGTCTTGGTGATCACAGCTTTGTAATACAGCTTGAAATTGGGCAACGTGATGCCCCCAGCTTTGTTTTTCTTTTTCAACATTTCCTTGGCGATTCGGGGTCTTTTCTGATTCCATACATATTTAAAAAACGGCTTTTATAGCAAGTTATTACTGGCAGTATATTTTGGAGTGAAGGAGAGAAATGAACATGTTTTGCTGCTAATGAGTGAAGCAACACCAGATGAAACAGTAGGAAAAAAAAGTAATCATCAGGTGACAATGGAGAGTTATTGTCTAATGAGTGCAGATTTTAGCTTGGGATGGTGACAAAGTTCTAGAGATGGATAGTCATAATGATTGCAAAACAATGTGAATGTACTTAATGTCACTGAAGTGTACACTTAAAAATGATTAAAATACTAAATTTTATGTATATTATACCACAGTGAAAATTTAAAAAGAAAACCTGTTTTTAAAAAGGCAGCAATCTTGTGCTAGATAGCTTAAAAAAGGCAAAAACATCAAAAACATTGGTATGATCTTGAGAACTCAGGATAAGGTTATATTCAATAAGGCCAAGAAGTAGAGAATGTATTTTTGAAAGGTGTGCATCAAAAAACATTATAGTAAAAATATTTTAGCATTTAGATCATGTTAATAAATGCTTTATAATTCCAAATGCACTTGACATGTAGTACCTCATTTGATCCTCTATATGATATTTTGAGGTGGGTAGTACAATTATCCTACAATTATTTCATCCATGAGGACACAAACTCAAAAGGATTGGGTTCCTGATAGAGGCAATCAGCAAAATAAGACCATCCAGGAGTTTTGATTCCAAATTTCGTGCTCATTACACTATGTTATATTGTCACAAGTAATGCTCAAGTTTTAGTGAGTACCTCCTTATGACACTTTCTTGTAGTATTTCTATTCCTTACAATAATATTCCACATAATTATATAACAGTGAGAAAACAGGTTCATCTGTCCTAGCTCACATGGCTAGAGAAAGCTAATTTGGGATTTGGGCCTAGCTTTAATCCCAGAGCCTGTATTCTTCTCAAGTCTTAACTCTTGAATCATTACCAAGCCACAGGCCTAATTATTGTCCCATAAATTATTTCCTTATAGTTGGATAAAGGTGAGGATCATATTGTCATAACAAAACATTATGAGTTTTCAAAAGTATGTAATAACACTCAAAGGGCAGACATCCAATGGCACATAACAACTTCACTTATAGTTATTGAGCACCTGTTTTTCTTAGCAAGGTAAAGTGGACCAGGGACTGCTTCTCTCAGCAGATACCCTCTAATGAGGTTTAGATAAGTTCGAAGCATTCACATCACGATTCCCCTTCTTTTCTTTGGTGTACTTTCACTGGGATTCAAGTTACTGTTGGAGTGATGACAGAAAAGGACCAAGGAAGCAGCTTAGTCTTCTTTGTTCTGGTCTTTATCCTCTAGTCTGGGCCTAAGGAAATGCTCACCAGTTACATTAGGGTGTTGGATTGCAGCTTTTGCTGGTTCACGTTCTGGACCCTGCCATCTTTCCCTTTCTCTTTGTAACTTGAGTGGATTGAAATAGAGAACTGATGTTTGAGAGGAAAAGGTGAGCAAAAAGAATGAGACTCCTGCATTTGGAGAGGAGTGGAACTGTGAAGAATAAAAATGGAAGAGGGATGGCACTTTGTACATATTTGGGACTTAATTTTTGTGGAAAAAGGGGAATTATATGAAAACTTTGTGTGGCTACTGTATTTTTTATAGGGTGTTGGCAGTTTTCTAGCATTTTATATTGTTAATATTGTACTAGTCATTCGATACATATTTATTGAGTGCCTACTATCTACCAGGCACAAATACAATGTTATTGGATTATATATGTAGTATTTTATTAAATTGTAAGTACTGTAAATGTCATTATCTAGTGTACATTGTAAAATCCTGTCTGGTAAGCTTGGTTGGACCACACAGATGAGCATAATTCAAGGTGAGAATAGAAGTCACAGAAATGGATGAATGGATGACTTCTTGCCCTGGTAAGCCTAGCTTCCCTCCAGGGTTAGGCAGAGATTTTGCCTGAAATCATACCATTGCTTGGCTTGTTCCCCTTTCCTGTCCTGATTCTCTCTCTCCCTCCCTTACTGGCTTCTCCTGACAGCACCTAAATGATTTGCCCACAAATTCTCGCCACAGGGTGTGCTTCTGAAGTTTCTGACTATGTTAATTTGGGTCTACCAAGAAGCAGACACCAGCACAGGATTAGCGTGCAAGAATTTGTTATGAAGGGAGCAGAAGTAGGCAGAAAAGCCTCTGGACCACAACATGGGATGATACCTGTAGGAGGAGAGAGGGAAGGAAAGAGGCGTAGGTAGGAAGTTTCTAAGTGAAGTGCAACTCCAAGAAAGGTCTGACCTTGCCAATGAGGAGGTCCTCACGTCAAACTTCTTGTCAGAAGAGTCTTGCAGTTTTCCAGAATGAGCCTGAACTAAGACCTCTGCCATGCTCAGTCGTTGACTAGAAGCAGCCCTCGGAAAGTCTGGCCTCCGTGCTAGTGTGGTGGATCCAGACATTAGCAGGTAGGGCTGTCAGTCATTTGTGTTCCCTACAGCAAAAAGATCTGAGTGGAACATTTTCAGGGCCACTACAGTATCCTAGGGTATTCATATAATGTTTTATTCATTCATTTTTGGAAAATATTTTCATTTGTATATTCTCAACAAATAAATATGAACTAGGCACGGTGAACAAAATAGAAGAGTCATTGCCTGCATGGAGCTTTTATTCTGTGGGAGAACAGATTTTTTTAAAAAGTGAATAAAAATATAACAGAATTTCATTGGGTGATAAATGCTATGCAGGAAATGATAACATCTATTGAGTGTGGTTGTGTGCTTGAATTCTAAGTGCTTTACATCTGTGAACTCCTTTAATCTTCCCAGCAAACTTATGAGGTTTACTCTTACTATTCCCAGTTTACAGGTGAAGGGCTTGAACAGTGCTCAAGTAACTTAGCCCATGGTCACTCAGAATCAAAGGAGTGTGAGACTCAGGCAGACAGTGCTTGAGCAGTATGTAAATAGAGTTGTCAGGAAGGGCTTCTCTGGGGCGCCTGGGTGGCTCAGTCATTAAGTGTCTGCCTTCTGCCTTTGGCTCAGGTCATGATCCCAGGGTCCTGGGATCGAGCCCCGCATCAGGCTCCCTGCTCAGCGGGGAGCCTGCTTCTCCCTCTCCCACTCCCCCTGCTTGTGTTCCCTCTCTCACTGTGTCTCTCTCTGTCAAATAAATAAAATCTTTAAAAAAAAAAAGAAAGGGCTTCTCTGAGGGAGTCATATGTAAGCTAAAACTTAAAGGATGGAAAGGCATTAGTTGTTGTATTTGTGAGAGTGGGATTTGGCAGGAGAAGGCAAGAAAGAACATCCCAGGTAGAAGGAACAGTATGTGCAATGGCTTGTGTTATGAAGGAGGTTAGCATATTTGAGAACTGAAAGAAGGCATCATGGGAGTAAGAGGGAAAGTAGTGGACAGTGACGTTGGAGAAATGGACAGGGCCAGATTGTTCAGGACCTTGTATTTCATTGAAGTTTCATTCTCCTCTATGGTATACTCTAGCCTTCTGGAATCTCACTGAATACACAAAAGTTTATTTTAAAAGTTCTCTATTTTTTGCATATATTGTTTCAGAGGAGAGTCGTTTGCTTTCATTGGCCACCTTGCTTCCACTCTGTGGAGCATCTGATTTCCTTCATGTTACTGGTGATTTTTCATTATGTTTTCATGTTTATAAATGAAGGTCAAGATGGCTCAGTCCTAAGAGCTATAGCAGGGGCTCTTCAGCCCCTACACTTCCCACTCCTCACTTGCCATTCCCACCCCCCTTTCACCCCATTCTTGTAACAGACAAAACGGTGGTGGGCATATGACTGGGCCTAGCTACTCAGCTAGCAGTAAGTCTTTGAAATTTTTCTTCTGTGTCTGGAAAATATGGCTGTCATTAGTCAGAATTTTCTTTTATAAACAACAGGGAAACCCACTCTGGTTAATGTTTTGTAAAGTAAGTTTTTGGGAGGGTATCAAGTAGTTAATACAACAAAGGCTAGAGATAAATCTTGGGCAGGACTCAATGGAAGCAAGACATACCATCAGTCTTGGGGCGCCTGGGTGGCTTAGTCGGTTAAGTGTCTGTCTTCGGCTCAGGCTGTGATCCTGGGTCCGGGGATCAAGCCCCGCCCCAAGTTGGGGTCCCTGCTGAGCAGGGGCGGGGGCTGCTTCTCCCTCTCCCTCTGCCCTTCCTTCCCGCTACTGCTTGCTTTCTCTCTCCAATAAATAAAATCTGTAAAAAAAAAAAAAAAGACAAAAAAAAAGACATACCATCAGTCTTAAGATGCCCCTGATAATGCCATCTTCAATGGCTTGGCTCTGCTCCTGGTTTCTGTGGTCCGTGGACACCTGCCATCACATCACTGAACACTCACCACCATACCATTGCTGCTGCAGCTGTCCTGTATCACCTCCAGTCCTAAAACCTTGCAACTCTTCCTCTAGGTTCGAGATCATGGCTGGGAGTATCTGATTAGCTATACTCAGCTCTTGTGTTCATGCTTCAGCTTCCAGAGAAGAGGAAAAGTGATACATGTCCCTCTTTGCTTTCAGCTTCTGTAGTGAGCCCCATTTGGGATTTCCCTTCAATTGGAAAGCGTTTTTGGGTGCTAAACAGTCAGTAGGATGATATCCATTGGCCATTCTGGCTGCCTAGTACAATTTTCTGTTACCTCAGGGGCTGAGGTGAATTTTGAGCTAATGTTGCCATCTTCCTTGTCACTTGGACTAAGCCCATCTGCAGAAAGAGAAAATGTGGCCAACATACAGAAACAGATGATGGGCTATAGGAAATGAAAAGAGGAGGAGAAAGATGTTAGGTGGGGAGGAGAGATGCAGTGAGGAGAGAGAGATGGGAAAGTGTTGGAAAAAGATTAAGTGCAGAAGAGTTGGAGCACTGCTCTTTTTCATGTCAGATGGCTGCTTCAGTGCCATCTTCACACAAATAATTAATTCCCTTTTATAATAGTTTAATGCTATTTGGAGTTGGATTTCTTTTATTTGCCATCGAAAAGATCGAATTAATGCAGGAGCTGAGGTGGGTTTCATCTACATCTGTGTAAGTTATTGTTTGGTTTTCTTTTCATTTCTCAATCCCACAAAGAGGAGGCTGGGCCACCCCTCTGAAGTTCTGACTTTCAAGTGATCCAGTGCGCTGGAGATTATGATCTAGCAGGTGTGTACCTTTATTACCTCCCAGGAGCCAGGTGAAGTCTGTAGTTGGATTTTGCCTCAGAGCAATGGTAGATCTCTTTCTGGTTCCATCGGCAAGTAGTAGGCATGCCTCCTCTTAGGTAAGGCATGACTTGAATGGCTGTAGACATGAATATGAGCCTATCATTACATGACCAGTAAGTGATGTGGTAAATAGGATTCCTTTTCTGTGGTATTGGTGACACTAAGACCTCAGTTTATCTCAACAGAGCTTGGGAAGTTTGGGAGAGGGAGGGAAAAAGAGTGTTTTGGTTTGGATTACCCCCCAAAATAAGGCAAAGACTTATGTCCACATAATTTATTTGAAACGTGATCCAAGGAAGCAACGAAGTAGGAAGAGTGAAACAGAGGAGGAAAAAGCCATTACAAAGCTACCTTATAGTGTTGGTCACTGCTGCAGGTGAGTGGAGCTCAATGGCACCGGAGTCTTTTGAGAAGCTGTATATAATGTGCCTCCAAATTGCCTGCCCAAAGAAATGGGAGGAAAGCATTTATGCATTGACTTTGAATCTCTAGTCATCAAAGGCTGACTTACAGGCCATTGCTGTTGTGCATGCAGGAGGACATAGAGGGTTCCCACAGGGGTTCTTGAAATAGCACAATATTAGAGAAGCCTTGGGGCAGAAAAAAAAGATGTATGATGCAGCTGAGGTGAATCGTTGTGTGGAGCTGGCTGTCAGCAGTGGCGAGAGTAAAAAGTGGGTCCAGGGGATATGAGGCAGGACCAAGGGATGTCAATATAAGGGGAGGAGATGTGCTGAATTCTTAATCATACATAAGGGGAGCCAAAATATTTAGTTGGGTCTTAGCTAAGTACAAAAAATGTAGATTAGATTTAAAAACGTAAATGATAACCATTAGTAGAATCTAAAATAATATGTATACCCCCAGATCACTGGAGAAAATAAGAAGAAGAAAAAAAATAAGTTCATATTAACAAAAGTTAGAAGACCGGGAAACTGCAAAAGTCCTCCCTTCCCTTCCTTCCCCTCCTTCCCCTTCCCTCCCCTTTCCTTCCCTTCCCCCGCCTCTATCCCCTTCCTCCCTCTCCCCCTCACCCTCCTTCTCTCTCTCTCTCATGCGCGCGCACGCGCGCGTGTGTGTTTAGATGGAGAAAGAGAGTGAGCATATGTATAAGTATATACACATGTATATCTAGTAAATTAAAAATTATGATGGTAGGGGCGCCTGGGTGGCTCAGTCGTTAAGCGTCTGCCTTCGGCTCAGGTCATGATCCCAGGGTCCTGGGATCGAGCCCCGCATCGGGCTCCCTGCTCCGCGGGGAGCTTGCTTCTCCCTCTGCCACTCCCCCTGCTTGTGTCCCCTCTCTCGCTGTGTCTCTCTCTGTCAAATAAATAAAAAATCTTTAAAAAAAAAAAATAAATAAAAAAAATAAAAATTATGATGGTAGAAACAAAAACAGATATACATCAAAGGAGGGATGGATCTAGCCTGAAGTTTATACAGTTTGGGAGAGGTGGTCTTTAAGAAGAATAACACAAAATTACAAATACAAATTAGATATGAAGTGAATATTTATTTGGAATGAGGAAAAAATGACAATCCATTACGGATGTCACAAGCATCATGAAATTGAAAGTTAACATTAACTACCTGATAATCCCTCCATAGTGCTTTCTCACGGCATTTTTGAGGCAATAAATCTGACAACTTTTTAAATTTTGGAAACTTTTTATGAAACACAACTTACCAAAACTGTTTTATGAGCCTAGCATAATTCTGATTTCATAATCTTAGAAGTATATTATAAGAAAATGAAATTACAGACTAATGTCCCTTATGAATTAGGTACAAAAGTCCCAAAAGAAAAAGCTCAAATCCAGCAATATATCAGAAGGTGAGTGAACACATCATGAGCAAGTAAGGTTTATCTCAGGAATATAAGTATGGTTTAATATTTGAAATATATGTAATTCACCATGTTATCAGAATAAAGGAGAAAAAATATAAGCATCTCAATAGATATAGGAAAAGTGATAAAACTCAATATCCATACATAGTTTTTTAAAAGATCAGCAAACTAGGAATAAAAAGGAATTTTTCAATCTGATAAAAGGTATCTTAAAAAATCTTCACCTAACATAATAATAGTAAAATATTTAAATCTTTACCCCTAAAATCTGGAAGATAATGATGTTAACATTCATCACTCTTATTCAACATTATAATGAAGGTCCTAGCCAATTTATTAACACAAGAAAAAAACAAAAGATAAGAATTCCAAAAGGAAGAAATAAAGGTATCTTTATTTGCAAATGGCATGATTTATTTTTTATGTAGGAAATTCAAAGGTATAAAAAAGTATATAAAAATGAACTATTGATACTAATAAGTGAGTTTAGCAAGATTATAGGATATAAAATCAATCCGTAGTTTTATTTCTTTGTAGTAATCCTAAAAGTTTGGAAAAAAAATTTTAAATAAATACCATTTTTAATAGCATAAACCCCATCATATACCTAGGAATGAATTTAATAAAAAATAGAATATTAAAATATTGCTGAGATAAAGAAGACATGAATAAGTGAAAAGACAAATGATGTTGATGGATTTGAAGATTCAAATCTTCAAATCGCCTGAAAAGGCGTCAATTCTTCCCAAATTGATCAGTTGATCAATTGGTTCAATAAAATCTTAAAAAAAATTCCAGCAAACATTCTTTAGAAATTGGCAAACAGGTTTTAAAATTTACAAAGACATGCAAAGGCCTTAAAGTAGCTAAGATATTCTTGAAGAAGAACAAAGATTTTCTATAAAGCTATTATAATAATGACAATAAAATAATAAGGAAAAAAAGTAGACCTGTTTAGAATACACAGGACACGCTGCTATCACATTAACCAAGTCACCGTACTTCAAGGGCAATTCAGCATCCTTAGCAATATCCATCCCACCTGGGCACTGAGGTGGCCACTCTTTCTATGCATCCAATCTGCTGTATCTTCTGAAGGGTTGGTTGCTAGGGCTTGTACCCAGCCTAGGGCTTGTGCCTGAGTTAGGGCATCAGCTTCCTGATTGTCAGTGCCTTATGAGCCGGAACATGGAAGACAGTGTGGACCACTTCAGGCTCTTGCAGAGGTGGACCCAAATGTCCCCACACACATCCTGACCCCAGAAGGGCCCACTCATGATCATCCATCCCTTGGCTTCCCTATGTCCAAGACATAGGATTAATCTCAACTGTCAGTACAAAGGGTTAACGGCCAGAGCTCACCATCCAAAGCATTCTGAGTTCAGTTCACTGTCTGCTGTGGTTTCTTCTTTCCTAAGAAGCTCCACCTGGAGGAGTGCTATGTACAGTGTTAGGAGCTGTTGCTCTGCAGGGGTATATTGGATTTCTGTCCCCTTCCAGAGCTGGGACCAGAATCCTAGGGGCACTGTCCCTTTCTTTTATCTCTGTCACAGTGTCTGACCCATATCTCCCAGAGTCACATCTGGGAAGACATCTAACTTCAGTGGTAACCCTCCTTGGGAGATGCCCAGAGCTTTAATCAGCTATACTAGCATTTTTGTCTTCTCAAGGGTGGCTTACTGCTCTGATCCCCACTCCTGCATGTGCCCTTTCTTTGCCAGGGACAGAGACACCATGCCAGATGGGGAATAAAAGGCTTCCAAACTCCCAAATCCTTACAAAGGCTTGCACCTCTTTCATCATTATAGGGGTTGGATAGGCTTGCACCTTATCAATCATAGCTTCTAGGACAATGCAAGTCTTAGTCAACCAAATGACTCCCCAAACCATATGGGCCTTGAATTATCTGGGGGTTCACTGGCCATCCTTCCTCTCATAGATCCTCTAGCAAAGCCTGTAGGGTGTCCTTCTGCAGAGGCAAATCTTCATATGTTAACATTATATTATCAATGTAATGGCCCATTTTACTGATGTGGGGAAGGAGAATGAGGACAGGTCTCAAGCTACCATCTCGTGAGATATGGTGGGACCATGTGCTTTGGGGAAGAAGATCCTGAAAGGTGTATTATTTGTCCCTCCTATATGAATGCGAATTGATGTTAGTTATCAGAAAAAAAAATTCTTTTCCACAAATCTCCTTGCAGATGAAGGACTTTTACAGGAACACTTTCTTTTGGTCAGAGCATCAGAGTAGACCAATAATTGTCTATAAATGACAAAGACTTAAATGGCCATGGTTAAACATCTGATGGGAGTTCATTTTAATGTAATTGACAAAGAATTTTGGTTATTGCTGTGATATACATTTAAAAATTATGACTAATAACATTATACCAGGACATACCAGATTTTTAGGAATTTCATACAAATAAGAAAGAAACTTTAGCATCACTTCTTATTTGACAGTACTTTCCATGAGATTTAATGTATAAAAAGTTACATAGTTATAAAAACTTAGCTCTTTTAATGGAGAAGACTCTGTTTTCTTAAGTATTCAAAGACCTGATAAAGGCAAAACACAGAATCTTTGTTTTTTTGTTTTTTTTTGTTTTTTTAGGCAGATTACATTAAAGGTAAAGAAAAACCTTTTTACAATTTCTTATTAAGAGCAGACCAATAATCTAAGAAAACGTTGTCCTTTTAGTGGAGAGAAAACCAAATTCTAATTTTGCACCATGTACTTTTGGTATTAAAATTCTCTCTCTCTCTTTTTTTCTTTTTAACCCTGTGGGGAGTGTTTTGGTTGTCTCTGGGGGTTTACGTTTCAAAGACATGATAGGATTTACAGTCTCAAGGGACAAAGAAAAATAGGTTTTCTTTCTAACTCTTTCTAAGAGTTTTTTGGTAATTGCTATTTAAAATTTTCGCTTATATTAGGGGTCAGTTGGCTTGGACATGAGTCCATTTCCTCATCAATCACCACATCTTTCTCTTATTTCTCATCACTTTCCCAGAGATTCTACCTCTTAGCATCTGGATCAGGCTTTATCCAAAGCATCTTGTGCCCTCCTAGCTTTGCAAAAACACTTGTAAAATAGTCTCCAACTTATTACCCTGCTCTCCCATTTTGTCTGCCAGCCCCAAAGCTAGCAGACCAGGGGACACTTGCACCTCCTTCTCTAACCTTAGCTCTTCTAACTTTCTAACTTGAGCTTCAGCCTCTACTTGGGCATGGTGGCCAGCCCACTGTGGCAGCCATGTTTCCCTTCTTTGCCACAGCGTGCTATGTGCAGTTTCTCAAACAAGCTCATTAAAGCAGCCAGTGTTCTTGTGGTGTTCCTGTACTCACATGGCGGTCCACAAGCGTCAGATGTACAGGCTACCCCACCCACAAAGAGGTCAACGGCCAACTTGGGATTTTCCCCAAGGATGCCTCTTTCCCAAGGCCCGTTTCTTTAGTTTCCTGGCTGGCTCGACAATTGTTGGTTCACAAGCTCCCTGGGAGCTTCCCAGGTATGATCTGAAACTGGCCCTTATATATGGAGGGCAGAGAGAGACTGAAGAAAGAGGCAGGCCACTTCAGATTGGTATGTGGCAGGTTTAATAAGCAAGGGAACTTACATATGAGGCTTATCTTCAGTGGCCACAAGAAGAGTAGATCTCTGCACCTGCCTGCCAAGTCTTAAAAGGTTATACAGATGCCTTAACTGGTTTTAGTCACGTAAACCATCCAGATGGTCTCAACATCACATCACTATCACAAGGCCGTGTCCTTGGGGCAGCATCGAGGAATGGGAAATGCAAGCAGAATGCACATTCCAAGGACAGGGGTGGGGGTGAGGAGCCTCCAGTTACTGTCCAGCTCACAGATCAATCAGTGGTCACTGTTTCTCGATGACCACTCCTAGCAATGCCCACTCGCAGCACTCCTATGCAATGTAGTACTGGAAATCCTAGCCAGAGCAATTAGGAAAGAAAAAGAAATGAAAGGCACTCAGGTTGGAAAGGAATAAGTAAAATTGTCTCTGTTGCAAATGACATGATTTTGTATATAGAAAACTCAAGAGACTCGACCAAAAAAGCTGCTAGCACTAATAAATGATTTTAGTCAAGTTGCAGGACATAAAATCAATATACAAAAATCAGTGGTATTTCTATGCAGTAACACTAAACTGTCTGAAAAAGAAATGAAGAAAACAATCTCATTTACGAAAACAGAAAAAGGAATAATACTTCAGAATAAACTTAACCAAGGAGATGAAAGACTTATACATTGAAATTATGAAACATTGATGAAAGAAAATTAAAAAGATACAAATAAGTGAAAAGATGCCCCATGTTCATGGATTGGAAAATTAATATAATACGTGTACTACCCAAGTGACCTACAGATTCAATATAATACCAATCAAAATTCCAATGCCTTTTTTCATGGAAATAGAAAAAAATCCTAAAATTCACATGGAACCATAAAAGACCTGAAGTAGCCAAAGCAATCTTGAGCAAGAATAAAACTGAAGGCATCACATAATGTATGTTTTCAAAATATATGACAAAGTTACAGCAATCAAAATAATATGGCATTGGCATTATAACAGTCATATAGGCCAATTGAACAGAATAGAGAGCCCCCAAATGAATCTATGCATATATGGTCAACTGATCTTTACCAGGGATGCCCAATATTTACCCCAAAGATACAAATGTAGTGATCTGAAGGGGCACGTGCACCCCAATGTTTATAGCAGCAATGTCCACAATATCCAAACTATGGAAAGAGCCTAGATGTCCATCAACAGATGAATGGATAAAGAAGATGTGAGATATATATATATATGCATACACACACACACATACACACACACACACACACACACACACACACACACACAGGAATATTATGCAGCCATCAAAAAACCAAAGTCTTGCCATTTGCAACGGCGTGGATGGAACTAGAAGGTATTATGCTAAGTGAAATAAGTCAATCAGAGAAAGACAATTATCATATGATCTCACTGATATGAGGAATTTGAGAAACCAGGCAGAGAATCATGGGGGAAGAGAGGGAAAAATGAAATGGGACAAAGCCAGAGAGGGAGACAAACCATAAGAGACTCTTAATCTCAGGAGACAAACTGAGGGTTGCTGGAGGGGAGGGAGGTGGGAGGGATGGGGTGGCTGGGTGATGGACATTGGGGAGGGTATATGCTATGGTGAGCGCTGTGAATTGTGTAAGACTGATGAATCAGACCTGTACCCCTGAAACAAATAATACATTATATGTTAATTAAAAAAAACTAGAGATGCCCAAGATACACAATGGGGAAAGGATGGTCTCTTCAATAAATAACATTGGGAAAACTGGATGTCCATATGTAGAAGAATGAAATTAGACCCTTTTCTCACACCATATACCAAAACTAACTCAAAATGGATTAAAGACTTAAATGCAAGACCTAAAACTATAAAACAGCTAGAAGGAAGCATAAGGAAAAAACTTCTCTTTTTTTAAAAAAATATTTATATATTATTTATTTTAGAGAGAGAGAAAGAGAGCATGGGGGAGGGAAGAGCATGGGGAAGGGAGCTTCTTGATATTTCTGTGGGCAATGATGTTTTGGATATGACTCCAAACCACAGACAACAAAAGCAAAAATAGACAAGTAGGAGTGCATCAAACTAAAAAGCTTCTGGACAGCAAAGGAAACAAAAGAGTAAAGAGACAACTTATGGAACAGTAGAAAATATTTGCAAGCCATACATCTGATAAGGTGTTAATATTCAAGGTATATAAGGAACTCAACTCATCAGCCAAAACACAAATAATCCAGTTAAAAAATGAGCAAAGAACCTAATAAGACATTTCTCCAAAGGAGACATAAACATGGTCAATAGGTATATGGAAAGGTGTTTAACATCACTGTTCATCAGGGAAGTGCTAATCAAAACCTCAATGGTGGGGTGCCTGGGAGGCTCAGTCAGTTAAGCATCCAACTCTTGATTTCAGCTCGGGTCATGACCTCAGGGTCATGAGATAGAGCCTCCTATCAGGCTCCAGGCTCAGTGCAGAGTCTGCTTGAGATTCTCTCTCTCCCTTTGCCCCTCCCCCTGCTTGTGCTCTCTCTCTAACATACATACATACATACATACATAAAACCTTAAAAAAAAAACCTCAGTGGGATATCCCCTCACACTTGTTAGAATGGCTGTTATCAAAAAATCAAAAGATAACAAGTCTTGGTGAGGATGTGGAGAAACAGGAACCTTTGTACACTGTTGGAATGCAAAATGGTGCAGCCAGTATGGGTAATGGTATGGAAGTTCCTCCAAAAAAAGAAAAATAGAACTACCATAAAATCTAGCACTGGATGTTATATACAAGTAATGAATCATTGAACACTACATCAAAAACTAATGATGTAATGTATGGTGATTAACATAACAATAAAAATTAAAAAAACCTAATGATGTATTATTATATGTTGGCTAATTGAACATAATAAAAAAAAGAAAAAAAATTCAGCAATCCCACTTTTGGGTATATATCTAAAGAAAATGAAATCAGTATCTCAAAGAGATATCTGCACTCCCATTTTTATTACTGCAATGTTCACAGTAGCCAGAATACGGAAACAACCTAAGTTGTCAGTGGATAAATGGATAAAGTAAATGTGATACACACATACATAATGGAATATAATTCAGCCTTAAAAAAGAAGTAAATTCTGCTATTTGTGATAGCATGGATGAACCTTAAGGGAGGATATTATGCTAGGTGAAATAAGCTAGACACAGAAAAACAAATACTGTATGATCTCATGTATATGTGGAACCTAAAAAAGCCAAACTCATAAAAGCAGAGAGTAGAATGGTGGTTGCCAGGGGCTGGAGCACGGGGGAAAAGGAAAGATACTGGGCAAAGGGCGCAGACTTTCAGTTCTAAGGTGAGTAAGTCCTGGGGATCTAATGAACAGCCTGGTGACTATAGTTAATAATACTATATTATATATAGATGGTCCCCTGACTTATAACAGTGGTTTGACTTAAGGTTTTTTGACTTTACGATGGTGCAAAAGTGATATGCATTCAATAGAACTTCAAATTTTATATTTCAATCTTTCCCAAGCTAGTGATATGCCCTATGAGTCTTGTGATGTTGGGCGGTCGCAAGCTGAGCTTCCAGTCAGCCACATGATCAGGAGGGTAAATAACCCCCCACACTTAAAACTGTTCTGGACCCAAAGAACCATTACATTTTTCACTTTCAGTATAGTGTTCAATAAATTACATGAGATATTCAATACTTTATTATAAAATAAGCTTTGTGTTAAATGATTTTGCCCAACTGTAAGCTAATATAAGTGTTCTGAGCATGTTTAAGGTAGGCTAGGCTAAACTGTAATGTTTGGTAAATACAAGATGTATTTTTTTTTTTTTTAAAGATTTTATTTATTTGAGAGAGAGCACAAGCAGGGAGAAGAGGGAGAAGCAGGCCCTCCGCTGAGCAGGGAGCCCGATGCGGGGCTCCGATCCCAGGACCCTGGAATCATGACATGAGCCGAAGGCAGATGCTTAACTGACTGAGCCACCCAGGCTTCTTGGTAGTTAAGTGTATTAAATGCATTTTTGACTTACGATATTTCAAGTTATGGGTTTATCAGGATGTAACCTCATTGTAGGTTGAGGAAGATCTGTACTTAAAATGTGCTAAGAAAGTAGATCTTAAGTATTCTCATCACAAACAAAAAGGGTAACTCTAAGAGGTAGTAGATACATTAATTAACTTGACTGCGGTAATCATTTCAAAATGTATATGTATATCGAAACATCATATTGTACTCAATATAAAAAAAACCCAAACAATCCAATTAAAAATTGGACAGAGGAACTGCATAGACATTTCTCTAAAGGAAGCATACAGATGTTTAATGTCACTAATCATCAGGGAAATGCAAATCAAAACCACAATGAGATATAACCTCACTTGTCAGAATGGCCATTAGGAATAAAACAAGAAATAACAAGTGTTGGCGAGGATGTGGAGAAAAGGGAACCTTGTGGCACTCTTGGTGGGAATGCAAAATGGTGCAGCCACTGTGGACAACAGTATGGAGATTCCCCCCAAAATTAAAAATAGAACTACCACATGATCCAACAATTCTACTTCTGGGTATTTATCTGAAGAAAACAAACATTAATTCAAAAAGATATGCACCTCTGTGTTCATTGCAACATTATTTACAATAGTCAAGATATATGTTCATCAATAGATAAGTGTTCATCAATAGATGAATATAAAAGAAGGTGTGCGTGTGTGAGTACATACACACATACATTCAATGGACTATTACTCAGCCATTAAAAAGATTGAAATCTTGCCATTTATGACAACATGGATGGACCTAGAGGGTATTAAGCTAAGTGAAGTAAGTTAGACAGAGAAAACAAATACCCTATGATTTCACTTATAAGTGGAACCTAAAAAAACAGTTAAGCAGAACAAAACAGTAACAGACTCACAGATACAGAGAACAGTCTGATGGTTGCCAGAGGGGAAGGGCATGGGGGGGTTGGACAAAATATGGGAAAGGATTAAAAGGTACAAACTTCCAGTTATAAAATAGAGACATGGGGATTCAATGTACAGCAGCCGGAATATAGTTAATAATATGTAACAACTTTGTATGGTGACAGATGGCAACCAGATTTATCATGATGATCATTTCATAATGTATCTAAATGTTGAATCACCATGTGGTACACCTGAAAGGAATATCATATTGTATGTCAACTACACAAAAACAAAAAGTCATGTTATATACCTTAAGTATATACAACTTTTGTCAATTATTCTCAGTAACACTGGAAAAAGTTAAAAGTTGCCCGACCAGATGTAGGTTTATTATAACCATAGAAATTAGATGCCATAGTAATGGTGTAGGAAAAGATAAATAGGCTAATGTAAGAGTATAAGGAGCCTCCAAACAGACCCACGTATATGTAGAAACGTTATCTACATTTCATTGTATCACATTATAAGACACTGTGACTAACAGGGAAATGGGAGATTGTATGAGAAATCATTCTATGAGAATTGGTTATCCACATGTAAAAAAAATAAAAATGGATCCCTTGTATTATACAAAAAAAACTCCAGATGGATTAAAGACATTATGAAATGCAAAATTAAATTATTTAGAAAATACCCTAATTATCTTGGAGTAGGGAGAGATTTTTCAAAATACAAAAAACATAAACCATACAGGAAAAGATTGATTAATTTTGGCTACTTTAAAATTAATTTCAGCTCATCAAAAGACATCATAATAAAAATGGAAAGATGGAATTTAGAGTGGTAGAAGATATTTACAACTCTTATGACCAGTGATTAATGGCTAGAATATATTGAAAACCTTAAAACCAATTTAAAAAAAGCAAACAACCAAGTTAAAAATGGCAAAAGATGTAAACAGGGAATTCATACAGAAGGGCAAACATGAAAAGCTGCTAACCTCACAAGGAATCAGGGAAATGCATAAAATAATGCCGAGCTATTGTTTTCTCATCTGTCAAATTGGCATGAGTTAAAAAGCCTGATGAATGTTGGTGAGGAAGTGGGGCTTGTGTTTTCAGCTGATGGAAATGTAATCTGGTCCAACCATTTTGGAAAAGAATTTGACATTCTAGTAAGATTGAAGATGTAATACCCTTCCACTCTAGGTATAAATTTCACTTTATAATTCCACTTTAGGTATAAACACAAGAGAATTTCCTGTATACAAAGAGATGTGTACAAGAATGTTTCAGAACTGTTGGTAACACTGCAGGACTAGAAACACCACGTGTCGATCAGTGAATTGGCAAATAAAATTTTAAATATTCTATGAGTGTGTAAGGCAGGGAAAATGAAGGAACTAGATGTACTTGTTTCAGTGGGAATAAATCTCTTTCCGTAGTGGGAGTGATCATGTTTTATAATTTTCAATAGGAATATAATAGGCAAAATGAGAAATCCTATGGAGGAAAGAGAGAGTGTCCTGTGGATCGCCAAGGAAAAAGCATTTTTGCGGATGAAGGTTTTTTTTTTTTTTTTTTTTGGCCATTAAAATACGATCATTTAACTTGCTTTGCCTCTTTCTATCCATAATAACCCATTATCTTAAATTCCATTGGATACTTTCTTTGAAGTAACTGGTTCTTACCACAAGAGGTCAGCATTTGCATGGAAATATTTCCCCCAAAGTGGTGTAGTGAAAAAACTTGAGGCCAAAACTAAACTTTTTATATTTAGATGTATTCCTGTCCAAAGTGGATTCTGGTCCTGATCTTCAACTGCCTTAGTCAATGCAAATTTTAAGTAAGTTATTAGAGAAAACGATGGATCTAGCGGTGCATTAGAGTACTTGATTCTTGTTAGTTCCGAGCATCTAGCAGTTCCAGGCTCATCTTCACTTTGATGGTGTTTTTTCTTTCAAGTAGTTCCTCTAGTGTCAGTTTAAAAAATAAGGATACAAACCTGTATCAGTTGCAGTTACAAAGTTATGATTATTTCATGAAGTTTTGTGACCTTCTTGCTAGCATGTATTGTATTTATGAATACCTCTTAGAGGAAAATGAAGCACATTGTCTTCAGGGCAGGAGGAGATCTCTGCCGCTTGGTTCTGGTTAGACTTTCCACTACCATGTGTTTTCACCCAACTCCAGCTTCCTTCCACCCACTTTGTAAATGGAAAATAGCGACGAGTTTCCTGTTTTGAAGCTAGACCTCCACTAAATTGTCAGTGTCAATGGCAATGAATCATAGGGAATCTAGATAGCATTTTTATTGGAACGCTTTCCCCACAGTGCTTAGCACACTGCCTTGTACTTGAATGTCTGCCCTAATGAAAAAAGAAACCTGATCAATCCATTCCCAGCTAAAAATCCGTCAGTGACTCCAAAGAGCTTTCAAGACCTAGTTGAATTAGCTCCACGTTCAAAACTATTAATAATATGGCCCTGACTAATCTCTCAGCCTTATGCCAAGGGTACAATATTCATATATATTATGTAGAAATATATATGAATATTAATACTTAGTTATGATATACTGAGCACATCATATGTCATTGTCTTTCATACTTTATATACATGACCTCATTTATTCCTTTTTGAAATATTATATGCAAATGAGGAAACCAAGACTCCGAGAACTTAAATCTTTACACAGCTAGGATTTGAACTTGAGTGTTTTTGACTCCAAAGTCATTATTATATATTACACTTCTCTCATCTTGCCTCTCCACATAACCACATACTCTGCAGTCAGACTGAGGTACTCTCAGTTCCTTTTATGTCTAATAACTTTTGCGTAATCTTTACTTCTTCTGGAATACCTTTCTTGTCTGCTCTAACTAGTCAAATCCTTCTTGGGTTTAAAACTTAGTTTTATCACCTGCTATGGTTGACCCTCCCTGATCTACTCAACTGTGTTCGTTGCACCTGCTCTGAGTTCCAGTCCTGAGTAGTTTTTCTAGAATGTGTGTGAGGGAGTGTGGCAGAAGATTGGGGATATAATTGCTGATGCTCTACTGGAAGAACCAGTGCTCTACACAGTGCGGAACTGCATTTTTCACTTGAACTTCCACAAGGAAGTGATTCTTCCTTCCAAAGGGAGCAAAATACGTCCAATTCCTTTGACCCCAGAATATGGTTACTAGGAGAGAGAAAGAGAGAGAGAGAGAACTGAGGGAAGCAGTAACTAACACCGAGGTCCCAAGTTAGAGGGAATAGAAGAATACAGGGCTGAGAGAATAGAAAAAGATATTACCTGGGTTAACAAATCAAATGAGCAGCTGTATTTAAAGGCTAGACTTGAAATGAACTTTGAGCTTTTGCAAATGTAAAGACCAAAAGGGCCTTGAAAGTAAGGAACAACAACCCCTACCCAAACTACTACAGGGAGGATTTCGGTACTCAGAATGTGCAATTCCAGAGAAACAATGTTCCTTTCTTAAATTCTTCTCTTAAGGTAGCTTATTGCTGTTTGACTGACTGATTTCACTTAGCATTATACTATCTAGTTCCATCCATGTTGTTACAAATGCCAAGATTTCATTCTTTTTTATGGCTGAATAATATTCCATTGTGTATATATACTACCTCTTTATCCATTCATCAATCGATAGACACTTGGGCTGCTGCCATAATTTGGCCATTGTAAATAATGCTACAATAAACATACGGGTGCATGTATCCCTTTGAATTAGTGTTTTTATATTTTCTTTGGTAAATACCCAGTAGTGCAATTCCTGGATCATAGAGTAATTCTATTTTTAATTTTTTGAGGAACCTTCATATTGTTTTCCACAGTGGCTGCACCAGTTTGCATTCCCACTTACCGTGCAAGAAGGTTCCTTTTTCTCCACATCCTTGCTGACCTTATTGTTTCTTGAGAATAAACTTTTTTTTTTTAAGAAAAATATTTCCACAGATACTTCGTGTTGGCTAAAATTATTTTATGTTTCTTGAGTGAATAAGCCTAAAACTACAAGTAAATATCTCATGCTTATGGCATTTATATAACTACAGACCTAAAAGCAAATGTACACATTAAATAGAATAAAAAATTCAGATAATACTAATAATGAACAATTAATATAATTTTGTTGCACTAAAATTGAGGCTTGCAATATAAATGTAATATTGATTTTTGCCATGCAGGTTCTTTTCAGTTTGGTATTTCTATATGCTGTGTGATGATTCTATTTTAACATTATTGTTTGCTCTTTGAACTACTGTTAAAACCCAAGATTTTTGCAGCACATTGTGATATGATTTAGCCTTTACTTTGCCCTAAGTGATTATTTTGTTATGGAATTCACCTCTGTTCTTGTTTCATTAGCTCATGACAATAAAAATAGAACTATGTTTCTGGAATGTTCACTCTCTGAGGATGGGTCCTCTGTCTGTTTTCCCTGTTGTATTCTTGGTGTCTAGAATAGTGTCTGGCACATAGTAGGTGCTCAAGAAATGTTTATCAAATAGAGGAGTTAATAAACAAAAACATACTTGAAGCTAATACATTGTTAATTATAAATGCAGGCCCTGAAATCTCATGGTAGTAATAGATAGTTAGATGGTCATCCAGATGATTCAAAATGTGCTTATATTGCTGAGATAATATTTTGAGTTATTTCTTTATTGATTTCTGTGTTGTCTCCAGGCCTTTTCTTTCTTCTTACTTCAGCCACTCAAGCAGGTAGTTGGGGTTCTATTCCTATGACCTCATGGAGAGATCTGGTGGGTCAGAGAAGCAGAGATTATTTACAAGCTTCCCTGATTTTTGTTCCTTAAGCCTTCAAATGAAAGCCAGTTTTGAGTATACCCTTCCAAAATGTGATGCTTATCTTTCATTCACACCTCCAGATCTACTCTCCATTTTCCTCCATCCTCATCTGTGCCCTTGGAGGCTGATCTTTATGAACTACATAACTGGGCCTTCTTGCCTTTTGGCTTCTTCTTTGATTTGGTCATTGGGAGGCCGTGGTATGAGATTGGAGGGCACACCTCGTGGCTCCTTATTTGGACAGATGCCCTTCCTCCCACACAGTCCCCCATGCGTTGGTGTTTGGGTTCTATGAAAGGTTGCGGAATTGGGACAAAACCCCAGAGAGGTGAGGGGAGCAAGAAGACTTGAGGTTATCTGGCTTCCTGGTAGAATGGTGGACTCAAGTTAGAAACTAAGTTTAATTATAGAGAATTAAGTAGGAAGGGGTGCAAGATGGCAGAGTATGAGGACCCCAAGCTCACCCCCGGCTATGTTTACAACTAGATATCACTCACATCTGAGTCAATAAACCGGACAGCAATTTGAAGACTGGCAGAACAAACTCCACAACTAAAGGTAGAGAAGAAGCTGCATCAGAGAGGTTAGGAAGGACAGAACTGGTGGTTGGGAGCTGCCCACGGGAGGGAGGGAGCTGCAGGTGCAGGCAGAGGAAAGCACCAGGAAGCCCATACAGGGAAAACGAATCTCCATAACATCTGGCCTTGAAAACCAGAGGGGCTGAATTCCATGAGTTTGTATAACCAGCGGGACTTGGAGCCTGGAGCTTAAAAAGTCAGGTGAGAATACAAGAACACTACTTCAAAGGGATTCATGCACCCTGTATTTATTGCAGCATTATTTACAATGGCCAAGATATGGAAGCAGCCCAAGTATCCATTGATTGATGAATGGATAAGGAAGTGGTATGTGCGTATTGCACATATATATGCGCACACATGGTGGAGTATAACTCAGCCATAAAAAAGAATGAACTCTTGCCATTTGCGATGACATGGATGGAACTAGAGGGTATTATGCTAAGTGAAATAAGTCAGTGTACCATGTGATTTCACTCATATGTGGAATTTAAGAAACAAAACAAATGAGCAAAGGAAATAAAAATTAAGAGAGACAAAGCAAGAAACAGACTCTTAATTATAGAGAACAAAATCACCGTTACCAGAGGGGAGATGGGTAGGGGGATATGTGAAATAGGTGATGGGGATTAAGGAGTGCTGTTGTCGTGATGAGCACGGGGTGATGTATAGAACTACTGAATTACTGTATTGTACATCTTCAACTAATATAACACTATATGTTAACTAACTGGAATTAAAATAAGAACTTAAAAAAAAAAAAGTCAGCTGACTTAGCACTGGGTATGCCAGGAGGGTGATTGATAGCTGGGTCCCCATCCTTAAAGAGACCAAAAAAAAAAAAAAAAAAAAAAAAGAGGGAGAGAGAGGATTAAGTAATATATTTTTCCATACATAATTTGCAGACCAAGATTCATACCCCCCCATGACATGTTTCTAAAAGGTTATCATTACAATGGAAACTGAAAAATTTTAAATTGTCATAGTGAACTCAGTGGACCCCGTCTAAGAATCCACTTTAAGATACACTACATTATGTCATGCTAACTTTGGGTTATAAAATTCTAAAAGCTGGTTTCTGTGTGTATGAATGAAAGTTGTGATTAAAAGTTATACTCGGGGAGGCAACAAAATATAGTGGATAAGAGTGAGGAATCTGGATTCAGAATCCAGCTTTGCCACTTACCAGCATATGACTTTTGGAAGGTTGCTTAATCTCTCTGTGCCTCAGTTTCCTCATCTGTAAAAGAACGCAAAACTTTGAGGATTAAATCAAATACTATGTGTAAATAACTTAGGAAGGTACACACAACACGGCTCCCAATAAATGTTTATTATTATTATTATTATTATTATTATTATTATTATTATTCCTAGGATTTCAGTATCACTCAAGCCTTCATTGTCTCACAGATGTTTAGCTACCACTAACCCTGTAATGGATAGCAGCAGGTACTCGTGCAAAAAGGAATAAGGCATTTATCTGCTTCCAAGCAGAGGCTCGCCATTAACCAAAAAATCCATTTCTCCTTTTTGTTGGGTGTGTACCTAGACCTCTCTTGTGCCCTTGCAGGTTGGCATAGAATGCAACTAAGTTCTAGCCAATGGTTTGTGAGTGGAAGTTTTGCATGTCACTTTTGAGCTAGGGTTTTTAAGAGGCAGGTGTGCCCTTTTCATACTTGTCCCCCTTAGTGTCCTGATGCTGAAGGTGACAGGCTGTGGAGATGACACAGCCACAAAGCCATGACAGAGTTCCTGAGTCGCCATGTGGAAGAGAGTTGCCAAACGACTAGGAATCTCTCTCCCACATTGAATTATGTACAAGAAATAAACTTCTGTGTTCTTTAAGCCATTGTATCCTTTTTTGAGGGGCTGTTTGTTATAGCAGCTAGTGTTATCCAAATGAATATGCTCTTTTCATAACTATAACCATGATGGAACACATGGAAAGAGTGGATTTCTGCAGTCAAATAGGTTGTCTAGTTGGATTCAGATTTTCAGAAGGGGGAAGAAGCTAGAAAAATGGAAAGCCTTTCACATCTTGTTTTCTTTCCTGAAGCCAGACCCTTTCCAGGTCCTCCTGGCCTCCCCATTGTGTCTCACCCTGGGCAGTGTTTTCCCCCCACCTCTTCTCCATCATTTTCTTTGTTCATTTTGCTCCCAGGCAGCAGCCTCCTCAGCTCAACCATGAATAGCATCGCTGGAAGTGCTGGCCCCTTTTTAGATCTGGGTCATGCTTTGTGTGTCTTTCCACATTAGTGTGATAAAGAGCTCTTCCTGACCCTCTGGTTCTTTTCCCAGATGATCCATTGGCAATTTGTACATTGAGAAGTTGGTCTTCCAACAGTCCATAAGTAATCTGACTTACTAATCAAAGGAATTTCATAATACTGGGCTGGCCCAAACCAAACTGTGGCACTTAAATTGTTTCATTTAAATAAGTTGTATTGTTATTTTTTGAAAACATTTTTTAAATTCCAGGTTAAATTCCACCTGTATATGTACCTCTTGAGACAAAATACCTTACTTTCAATCAACACTTTTTGCAGTGAAAGGCCGACACCTTCACTAAATGGCAAAAACAGGTGGTGTCCCATAGTATTTTATCACCATCCTCCAACCTAAATTATGGATTTGACAGGACACAAACACCCATTTAACAAATCTGTATATACCCTTAGACCAGCCCATCCAGAGTGGGCGCAAGTGAAGATTGGTTCTGAGATCTAAATCTAAATCAGATCTGATTTAGGGCAGCACAGGGAGGCCTGGTTTGGGTCAATTCCAGCACGGCCCTGCTCCAGGCTCTGTCTGGAGGCCTCCCCAGCGGGGAGGTGTGGGTGGTGTCCGGTTCTCTCCTTTCTCCAGGGCACTGCCAATCTGCATCCTTGGCTTGAAAGGTGTAATAACACAACTAAAAACAAATCGTAGGCACATTTTTACCTGGAGTTGCCAACTGTCCTGGATTGACTGTTCTCATCCAAAAAGTAAGCCTGGATCTTAGAGAAAAATAAGCACTTCAGAAGCATTTGGAATTCTCTCTCTCTTTCTCTCTCTTTTAAACTCCCAAAGCCTGAAACCAAAAGAAGGCAGTACTTCTTAAGTTGCTATATGTAGATTCAAGCGCCTGCATTGATAATATTTGCTATCAGGACTTCATTTTACATTTTAAAATAATATTCCAACTCTGAAAAAAATTACTCTTTTGGCAGGTTTTCAGGAAATAAATGTTTACCACGTGAGATTTTAGGAAAAAAAAAAAGGAAGGGAAATTAGTCACTCGATACTTCGAAGCATCCAGCAACTTCAAAATCCCTGCAAAGATCAACACGAAGCAGACCTCTTACAGATTTCTTAACTTTTCTATCCTCTTAGGAATGCCAACCTCTCAGCTGGCTGGAACACAATTTTCGAGCCAGGATTGGCCCAAACCAAACTGTGGTTTTTCATTCTCCTATAGCAATGGCACCTGAATGGGTAATCACAGCTGCAACTTCAAGTGTGTCCCCCAAAACTGGACAGAGTGGGGTTTGGCACACAGGTATTTTTGTGACCTGCTCTGTAGAGGGTGTCACGTTCTGGCCAGCGGCTGGAGGAGGAGTGACCACCCACTGGGCAGAGCACGGGCTGGGGAACACATGGTTTCTCCCGTAAGTGCTCTCTGGGTTGGCAGGGTGGGTCGCCAAGGAAAAGTACAGACTTAAGTGCCAAAGAACCTCACTCATATCACGTCTCTGCCTGGAACTTACGACAGCAGAAAAGTTAACCAGCCACCTACCATCTCTTTACCAGCACAATGGAATAGAGGGATCACAGGATCTCCGTGCTCGCCGGGAATGGACTGCCGCCCTGTGAGAACCCCTGTCAGGGTGGCCTTAACAGAAAGTGGTGACGGCAGTTGTTCCAGTGGGCAGAGATACAAACCACATACTTGGAGGTTCACTTTATAAAGAGGGAAAAGCAGCTTGAGATGCAGATGGCTATGAGCTGGGGGACAAGGGTGAATGGCTTGGCTGCTTGGTCAGGGCCCCGAAGGAACCAGATTGGGAGGTCTGTGGTAAGGTGATCTGGGGAAGAGGGATGAGGTTATGGGTTCAAAGTGTGTGTTTCTTCATATCCTACCTTAATGCCCACCAGAGAACTTCCACTGCAGAGGATGCTCTCAACAATGAGGTAGACAAGAGGTCTTATTTTGTGGCTGTGGACAACTCATGATGAGCCTGAGGACACCAGACCCCCCACTGGGTGGCAGAGTGATTTCAGTTTCAGTTAGTCCGTACAGAATTGACACCTGCCTTGCCCATGTGTCTCTGTTAGAACCACCATCCCAGGGCTCACAGAATTCCTGATCTATAGATGTGGCATCCTGCATAACACTGTCACAATGGGTACATGACCAGAGATCCACTGGTCTTATCAGGTATTTGCTTAACCAGGAGTAGCTAGTCCAATGGGACAGGGAAGAGATTATTGAAGGCCCAGCTAGGGTGCCACCGTTAGGGCAATAACCCGTAGGGTTGGGGTGCGGCTGTCCTCAGGGTGTAGTATATGCACTAAATCAGTGGCTCTGGTGCTATGTTCCCAATACCTAGAATTCACAGATACAGGAACCAAGCAGAAGAAGTAGGTGTGAAGCCTCTCATAGTCACTGCTTCTCAAGCTTGCAACTTCAGGCTCTGCCGTATGAAAGTTCCTGGTTCCCACAAGGGAAACACTAGGCAGTGTGTGAACTTGGCTGGGTCATTTTAGTCTCCTCATGTCAGTGGAAGAACTGACAAAGAAGAGAATTACTGCATTGGTGGGCAAATTTGACCCCAATTACCATGAGGAGTGGGTTGCTTCTACATAATAAAAGCATGGAGGAATTGACTAGAACCCAGAGGACTCATTTGGGTGTCTCTTGGTGCTTCCATGCTGGGGATAACAGTAAATGGGCAACTTCAATAGCTAGCTATAGCTTAATGAGGGCAAGGTAGCTCAGGGCTCAGGCTGAGGTCCTGGATCATCAGCCCATCAGGCAGGCAGCCTTGGCTGTCTGGAGCACTGGCCAAGAGTGACTGAAATTAGAATGGGTGGTGGAGGAGGGAAATGAAGCCTTTATCTTGAGATTTGCTTTCCAGGGAACTCAAGAAAGATCCCTAGCACCTGACAAAAGGTCTGGAACAAAGCCGGGAGGCCCTCTGTGGTAGACTACATGAATCTTTGGTGAATATAGAATTGCACGACTGCCTTGCACTCTGTAGTAAAGGTGCTCATGTTAATTCACGTTGAGACGTGCTTAGGGAACGCAGGGCAAAGTCTGTATGTTAGCACGTGGCACTCCCAGCCAGTTTCAGCAAGGTTCACTGACTGTCCCTCCCACAGAACCAGGGTCTCGTGGTGAAGGCTCACCCACAGCTTTGGAAATGCCCCAAACCACCTCTCTGCTTGCCTCCCCAAGCCACTGTGTCACCAGCAGGAACTCATTATTCCTTCAGAGTCGGAGCGACAGAGAGAAATGCAATCCCAGGCCTAACCATTTTCCTTCCCCTAAGTGAAAAAGCCAAGTCACACATGGCTACAATTTGGATGTTGTGTCGCTTTCCCACTTCATTGCTGCACACATAAACCAGTTGAATGTTTTTGTAAGTGACTGAATGAATTTAGTTTTTCAATTATCCCATGTACCTTACCCTGATAAATTACCAATATAAACAGCAAGCGTAATATAATTACAGTGTTGACAGTGGTCTGAGGCTTAGCTAGATGAAAAATTGCTCTCCCTCCACCCCTTCATTTCTCTCTCCTGGGATCGGCTGGTGGGAGGTGAATTCTCCAACATGTGAGCTATATTCTTGAAATGCAGTCATAGGCGTGGGTGGACCCGGAAGTGTTTTGCCTAACCGTGAAAAACTCTGATTAAGTCGTCAGCCTCTTATGCTCTTCCCATCGTTTTTGCTTTCTCTTAGTTTTTGACATTTTGACAGTCTGGTTCAATGACTCTCAACTCTTTTTTTTCTAGCCCATTCTTCCATTATAGAATCTTGGTGGCATGCCTGAAGAGATTGAAATACTCAAAACAATAGGAAACAAGCCATACATTGCCACATGATCACTGCTAGATGGAGTGCTTGCTCGTAGGGTCTATGAAAGCATCCACAACTACTACTTCATTCACCTGGCAGTTTTTCAGACCCATGTGGTTGTTTGAGATGACCTTTTCACTGTCCTGGCCTTTTGCTCACATGTTTAAATTATAAAATTTGCCTTTAGTACTGGCTTGATAAAAATCTGTATTTTACTGCCTGACTGTGTGTTTCCCATAGCAACCATCTCACCTCTGTGTTTCCTCTTTTGAACAGCTCTGTAACAGGAAATACTCTAGTTGTGCCAAAAAATGAAATTTACACCTTGTTCAGTATTTGACTTCATGTTAGCAATGGGTTTGTGAGACGCCACAGTCCTATATATGACCTACCAGTTAGAACCATGGATCTAGCTAGTAGTGGTGATTTCTGGGAAGAAGACCGTATGCATTACCTTTGTTAAGAGAAAATGATGCAAAACTTGGAAATAAAGTAGAAAGATGAATGTTTATGCATGTGAATGTCATTGGTCAAATTGACCAACAAACCCATGGAAGAGCCATCAGAACCTCTAGGGGAATGACACTTGGACAACCTATGTTGAGTATGGGTCAGACCCTGTAGAGCTAGATGGTAATGAAGATGATTGATATGCTGCCAGAATTTTTGTCAAGCAGATGGTTTCTGTCTGGCTGAAGAGATAACTCCAGAGATTGTGGCCCTATTGCTCTGTAGTGTAGTATTGTATCTACTTTAGCAACTTTAATTTTTAAAAAAATACTGTTTTTTTAAGATTTTATTTATTTGAGAGAGAGAGAGCATGAGAGAGAGCACGAGCGGGGTGGGGGAGGGGCAGAGGGAGAAGGAGAAACAGACTCCCCGCTGAGCAGGGAGCCCGATACAGGACTCGATCCCAGGACCTGGGCTGAAGGCAGATGCTTAACTGATTGAGCCACCCAGGTGCCCTAGACTATATTTTTTATAACAGTTTTAGACTTACAGAAAAATTGAGAAGCTAGTATGGAGGGTTCCCTTATACCCTGTACCTACTTCTCCTTGTTTTTAACATCTTATGTTAATAGGGTACATGTGTTATAAATAGTGAACCAATACTATTACATTATTATTAGCCAAACTCCATACTTGACTTTGATTCCCTTAGTTTTGACCTGATGTCCCTTTCTGTCCCACGATCCCACCAGGATTCCACATTACATGTAGTGGTCAGGTCTCCGTAGGTGCTCCGTAGGCTCCGTAGGCACTTCTTATGGCAGTTGCTAGGGTCTTTCATTGTTTTTGATGACCCTGACAATTTTGAGGAGTCCTGGTCACATATTTTACAGGATATGCCTCTATGGGAATGTGTCCAGTGTTTTCGCATGATCAGACTAGTTTTATGGGCTTTTGGGAAAAAGACCACAGAGATAAAGTGCCATTTTCATTACATCCTATCAGGGGTACATCCTACCAACATGGCAGCCACACGATAGACGACTACTGCTGTTGGCCCAGAGCACCTGGCAGATGCAGTGTTTGTCAGGTTTCTCCACTGTACGTGTCTCTTTTCTGCCCCCTTTCAGCTCTGTCCTCCCCCGAAGGAAGCCACTCCATGTAGTTCATGCCTAAAGGGTCCAGAGTTCTGCTCTGCCTCTTCGAGGGTAGAGGATCTACATAAATTGTTTGGAATTCTTCGTCATGGGGGGTTTGTTTCTTCTCCCTCACTTACTAATTTATTGAACCATTTATTTATATCCTCTTTATATGGACTCATGGCTCCCAGGCGCCCGGTTTATTTGTTGCTAATGGGGCCTCTCAGCTGACAGCAGGGAAATATATGTATGTATGTTAACCTGTGTGTATACACATGTCTGTGGATATTTCTGTAAGTAACCATCTGTAGCTACATGAAACTACACATGAGTTCTTACTGATGTCTCCAACTCCAACCACATGAGTCATTCTAGCCTCCTCCCCTGGATTCCCTATAAATTCTCACTTCAAGAGTGAGAAGCCCGATTCCACCACCCACCATCCATTCACTTAATCATTCAATTCTAGGATTCATGTAATACAGAATCAGAATTGTTAATCCACGCCCCCATGGGAAACCACTCTATCTGCTGGCGTATAGTGCTTATACCCAGCTCCTTCTGCCTTTAGTCTTACAGATTCTGCTCATCTCCAGAGCTACTTAGGTCAGCACCCGCCCCCCCCAAAGTGAGGTTGTCTCACGTGTTTGTCATATGGCCAGATTCTCATATCATAGTCAGTGTTCCATCCTGGGATCCCCCAAGCTCCTAAATTATTTTTAAAAATTTTCCACACGTTAGGATGCCCTCTTTGTGCTGGAAAGCTCTGTGGGCTTTGATAAATGTGTAACATGAAGTATCATACAGTTTTACTGTCCTAAAAAATCCTCTGTACTCTACCTATCCATCCTTCTCTTCTCTCTCCCCTCCCTCCTGGCAACTGCTGATCTTTTTACTCTTTCCATAGTTCTGCCTTTTCCAGAATGCCCAATAATTGGAATCATACAGTATTTGGCCTTTTACTTAGCAATATACATTTACGTTTCCTTCTTTTTTTTTTCTTTTTTTTTTTTTTTGTGGCTTGATAGCTCATTTCTTTTTGTCACTGACTAATATTCCATTGCACAATGTACCACAGTTTGTTTATCCATTCACTTACTGAAGGACATCTTGGTTGCTTCTAGTTTTTGGCACTATGAGTAAAGCTGCTCTATTTCTGCTACCAACCCTTTTTTTCACTGCCGAAATGTATTCATTTCTTGTGTACACCTTTGAACCAGTTTTTCTGTCTTGTCAGTTCCCTCATTAACAGCATGTGCCCACTATATTATTTGTATGAGAATTATGTTTTTAATCTTTTGACAATCATACGTTTACATGCTATTTTTATAAAATGCCTTTGGGATGATGTATTCCTTCTGCGGCTTGAGGCACATGCTGAATGACCTCAAGACTGGCCACCCACCTCATTTTCATAAGCATGGCCCTTAATGTGGCCTTGGGTTGGGTGAGCACTTCTAAGGGTGAGCCAAGGTGAGCATTTCTGATGAGTGGTGCTGTCGTGGTTACACAAGAGTTTGTTGAAAGTACTATTTTGCTAACGCTCCTTAAGATGATTCTGTGTCCCTTGAGACTTTCATCAGGTCACTAGGGGCACTTGAGTGGGCCAGTCAGTTGAGCGTCCAACTCGTGATTTCATGATTTCAGCTCAGGTCATAATCTCATGGGTCATGGGATCTAGCCCCTTGTTGGGCTCCTTGCTCAGCAGAGTCTGCTTGTCCCTTTCTCTCTGCCTGCCCCACCCTCTCAAATAAACAAATCTTAAAAAAAAAAAAGACTTTCATCAGGTCACACTAAGGATGCTATTAGTGTAAGGAACGTGGCAGGAGAGTGGGATGGAAACAGCACTGGGTTTGAGGACTCCTCTGTTACTCAGCACCAAGTCCATTACCACCTGGAGCCTCAGCTTCCTAATTTTTATAGGAAACATATAGCAACACAATGATACTATGGTGGATAAAATATCCTAATCCACTGAGATGTTTGTTTAAAATAAATGAAATTATGTGTGTGAAATATATTCTAAGCTCTATAAAAGCATGAATTGTTACCGTCTAGTACAGCGCTTGGCAAACTTTTTCTGTAAAGGAACAGGTAGGAACTATTTTCAGCTTTGCAGGCTAAATGGTCTCTGCTGCAACTACTCAGCTCTACTGTTACAGTTCAAAAGCAGCCATAGATGGACAGCACATAAACCAACGAGCATAGCTGTGTTCCAATAAAACTTTGTTTATAAAAACAGACAGTGATCTGTATTTGGCCCATGGGCTGTAGTATGCTGACTCCTTGTCTAGAATAAGTGTGGAAATACAATAACCACTCTCTCCCCTTTTCCTTCTGAAATATCTTCCAAATACAGTGCTGAGGAGGACATCCAATCATTTACTGAGGGTCTTGACTCACAGACTACAAAGTCTCTAAGTGGGTTGAGTTACTTGTCAGCCCAGCTCTTTAAAAAACACGGCTGCTTCCCTGCTTTCTACCCAGGGTCCCATCTTCTCTGTGGGTGGAGCTAACCCTGCTTCTGTAGGAACCGCCACACTCATCTATCCATAAAACTGCTCACCGGCTCTCTGGGCCATATTATTAAGTGTCTGGGAAGACTAAAACCCTGTTATTTCTTGAGCTGAACCAGAGAACTGAAAGAGAGTGCCACAGGAGGGGAAGACCAAGATCTTGGCCTGTGTCTTATGAGCCAGACATTGTGCGAGGTGCTTTTTGTACTTGAACTCATTTAAAACTTGCAATAATTCTGTGAGGTAGGTTTTGGCACACCTATTTTGCATTTGACAGTTCAGATTTTAGAGTTAGTTCATTTGACTTTTCATATATAAACATTTCTTCTGAAGTCGTGACATCTCAGTTTCCACAGAGAGCAGAAAATTTCATGTTGTCAACTCAAGGTAACTTAGTCACTTCTGGACTTAAATGCAGTTGTACAGTTTTACACTCAATTAGTGCAAGATTCCCCCCTCCCTTCCTTCACCCCTTGTGTGTGGGTGGGCTGAGCTAAGTTTCTGGGGTGTTGGTTTATATAATATCCTGGCGGGGAGGGGTTGACACCAGCCTCCATCTCCTGTGTTCTCCTGAGAAGTTTGTCTTTTCTAGTCCACGTGGTCCTCATGGTTTCCTATCATGTCTGTGAGGATCACACATTCCTCCCTCATCTTGTCCCAAACCCTGGCTCCTTTGGGACTGTGGCTTGTGCTCAGTCACTTTCCTGTTTGTGCAGGGGCTCACAGGAACCTTTTGCTCATGGTTCTATGAGGCTGCCCTGAAGTTCACCTGACCTGGAAATTTCCTTAGTCATTGTCAGGCTGCCCTTCTGGGGCCATTTTCGACGTGAGGCTTTTCTTCAAGACTTGAATTCTGAGCTACTCCCTGGGAAGCCAGACAATGGGCTCTTTGGCTCTGGACATCCTTTAAGGTAATCTGGGGTTTTTCTCTCCCCTTCTATCCAAGGTTTTTGGTCCATGGAAGGGGCCACTGTGCAGGGCACTTCTTAGGGACCTAAATGTTGGCTTGTAGCCTTGCTTACTCTCCATCCCACAGTCATTGACTCTATCTTTGTTTTTTTTCAAGTAGAGACAAATGTTTTAATGTCAACCTACATTTTTTTCCTGTTCTTTAGTTCATAGTATACACTCTGCAGAATCCTCAAGGATCCTAGTTCCTTAGTGCAATATTTTCTGTCGCAAACATTTTTCTCTTTCAAGCCCCCTGTCTGCTGCAGCAAAAAAGTTTTGTTTTCAAAATACTGTCTCTGCACAAGACTCTAACAAGTCTCTTTCAGAACTCACAGTTGAGCAATTATTTCTTTGAGTTTAGCACATTTGCCTTCTCCCTAAGAACAGTATGTATGGAGAACTGCTTTCATTTTGTTTGTTCTGTTTTTCCTAGAAACAAATATTATGACTAGCTTAAGATCAGATTGAATACCGATCAGTATAGGATTCTGTTTCTTTGTCTAAATGATGAAGGGAAGGGCACAAGGAAGGTGGAGGAGGAGAAACCTTAGGTAGCATCTCAAAATATCATCTGTGCATCCTCACAGATGAGGGAACAGAGGCCCCAAGAGGCTGGGCCACTGGCCCAGGGCACACCAGAGAGATTGGAAGATGTGGAGCTCTGAGCCAGGTCAGTGGCCAGACCTGCCTGATTCCAAAACAAACCCGAGGTAGGGAGAGAGTTATAAAAGGAAGGAGTTCTCCATTTCAGCAGGTCCAAATGCTGCAGAGAGGCCCAGAAAGGTAAGAATGAAGACAGAGGTTTTTCAAATGAGACGGAGGTTCAGATAACCACGGACAGGTTTGCTCTACGCTAGACTTTGTCCCCCATCACAAGACTGCAGACCCAGAAGTCTTGATCCATTACTCCACTGAGGTATTGCTGACTGTGAAGAGCTCGCAAGGAGCATGCGTCCTTAAAACATTTTATTCTGGGTATCCAGGAGGAGAAGGTTCTAAAGACTAGAACGTCAGCAAGGATATACCGTACTTGAACATTATATAAGATACATGGGTAGAGGAAGGTGCCGATTTGAAGAACACAGGAAAAAGAAGGTGTTGAAGTGAGTGGATAAAAGGGTTTGAGTGAGGATGTGAGGGTGCCTCCAAGTTCTGGTCATGCCCCAAAATTCCTGCAGAAGAGAAGAGCCGAAAGGACTGCCCCTCTGCAGACAGGCTAACAATGGCCATCCATGAAGGAATTCTTTTTTAAACTTTTTGTAAACTTTTCTAAATAAGTAGCGTCAGTTTGTAAGCATTCCCTAGCTGTGTGCTAAGCATGCGGAGTCTTTGTTATCTTACCCTGGGAGGGCTGGCTGCTACCTGTATCTTGGAGGACAGATTTTAATTCTTTTTTTTTTTCCCTGCACCTGCTTCCTAAATGCCTTGTGACAGCCAAGTTTCCAAGGCAAATGGCCTCACAGAGATCTGTCCCTTCTGGGACCTCAGTGAGGTGCCTCGTTCCACCTGTGCAGTTTCAATGGGCTTTTTGGTCTTGTGCTACCTAAGGAGGGGGGACGGGCTGGGGGGGAAGTGATGGTGTGTGCCTGGCAGGGAGAGACAGCCTGTGGGGGAAGGCTGGCCCCTGCCGCTGTGACAAACCACTGGCTGCTTGTTTCATTTCTCCTCGAAACAAACATTATGAAAAGCTGAGGTTCAGATTACACAAAGATCAGTTAAGATTCTGTTCATTCTTTTTTTTTTTTTTTTAAATCTTCTTTTATTGTGGGAAGAACTCTTAACAGGAGATCTACCCTCTTAACATTTTTTATTGAGATGGAAAGGACACATAACATTGTGTTCGTTTTAGGTGGACAACATGATGATTTAAGATTGTAAAATGATTACCACAGTAAGTGTAGTTAATATCCATCCCCACCTCTTAACCTTTAAGCACACAGTATTGTTGTGCTTACAGTATTGTTGACTTTTGGCTTAAAGTTGGCCAGCAGATCTCTAGAACTTACTCCTCTTGCTTGAGTGAAACTTTATGCCTGCTTATTGGTAACTCCCCATTTCCCCTCCTCCCATGTTCTTGTCTTAATTCAATTTGACTCCTGTGTATCGAGTGCCACCGATGTACAAGGCACTGTGGCAGGTGGCTGTAGAAATGTGAAATAGGGAAGTCCCAGCTCCTGCCTCAAGAGGTGCCTATCACCTGTGGGGTAGGGAGGTAGATAAATATTCAGGTAACTGGCAGAAAGTCAGTACCTTAAGAGAGGAAGAAAGGAGCATGAGAGAGTTAAATTATTTCTGGTTGGGGTCTTCATGGAGGACATAGCTTGTGAGGCAGAATTTGTAAGGAGAGCCCAATTTCACTGGGTGGATGGATGTGTGCCTAAAAAGTATTCTACCTAGGGAAGTTCAGCATGGATATAGAAATTCTGGACTTTTGCTCCTCTATGGACCTCAGGCCCTCTGAAATTAGAAGCAGATCCCAGGGGTGCCTGGGTGGCTCCTGACTAAGCATCTGACTCTTGATTTTGGCTCAGGTCGTGATCTCAGGGTCCTGGTATGGAGCCCCTCATCGGGCTCCCCTTTCAGCAGGGAGTCTGCTTGAGGATTCTCTCTCTCTCCCCCTTTGCCCCTCCCCCTGCTCATGCAAGTGCTCTTTCTCTCTCTCTCTAAATAAATCTTAAAAAAAAAAGAAAGAAAAGAAGCAGATGCTGGTTTGTTCCTCTGCCTTTTTCCCCAGGACTGCCTGAGATTTCAATTATTGTATAAAGTTCCCAGCTACCTTGAACATGGAAATAAACCAAAAATGCTTTCCTGGAAAGATGGAGAATTGGCCTTGAGAAAAAGGATTCGAAATAGGTCTTGGAAGGGAAGAGAAGAGGGGGCAGAACAGACTTTGTATGTACAAGAAAGAGGTGTCTACGTAAGTGCCTAAGGACCTCTTACTGCCCCAGTGGACCATGAAGAAGGCCCAGGCAGAGTTAGGAGAAAGAGGCACATGTGCTGCAGGTGTGCGTCAGGAGAGAGCAGATTTGAGGGACCAAAGCTGTGCTGTATCTGCAGCTATGGGCCTCTGCCTCTTGGCCTAACAACTGTCTCATCGGTCAGTGGGCTCATATGCAAAGCGCCAGTTGACACATACATTGAATCCTGAGGTTTACCCAAAGAAAATGAAGACACTAATTCAAAAAGATACATGCAACCTTATGTTTATTGCAGCACTATTTGCAATGGTCAAATTATGGAAGCAACCCACGTGTCCATCAATAGACGAATGGATAAAGAAGATGTGGTGCATACATACATACATACATACATACATACATACAGTGGAATATTGCTCAGTCATAAAAAAGAATGAGATCTTGCCATTTGCAACAACATGGATGGGCATAGAGGGTATAATTCTAAGTGAAATAAGTCAGAGAAAGACAAATACCATGTAACTTCACTCATATGTGGAATTTAAGAAACAAAAAAAAAGAAAAAAAGAGACAAAAAGACACTTAACTACAGAGAACAAACTCATGGTTGCCAGAGGGGTGGTGGGCAGGGGGATGGGTGAAATCTATAAAGGCAATTTAAAAAATGGGCATGAAGTTTAACGAGGACACTTTGATTGGCCTCCACATTTTTAATAAATGGGGCAAACAGTTATTTACTAAGAGTGAAGGAGGCATGGGGAGTGTTACGGGCTGGATTGTGTCCCCCAGAATTCATATATTGAACTCCTAACCCCTAATACCTCAGAGGGTGACTGTAATAGGAGATAGAGTTAATTAAGGTACAATGAGGTCATTAAGGTGGACCCTAATATGACAAGTGTCCTTCTAAGAAAAGGAGGTGAGGATGCAGACACACACACAGGAAAGATCACATGAGCTCACCACAAGAGGATGGCCATCCACAAGCCAAGGAGAGAGGCCTCAGGAGAAACCTGTCAACAGCTCCATCCAGCCTCCAGAATTGTGACAAAATTCAATTTCTGCTGTTTACGCCACCCAGTGGTACTTTGTCATGGCTGCCCTAGCAGATGAGTACAGGGAGGAACTGAAGGCTGAGACACACAGGAGACGTTTCTAACAGCCAATGCAGGGAGTACCATAGTGAGTGAAGATGAGTGTGGAAGGAATGCTTGCTGAGGGGTGATTGGTGTCCAAGCGAGTTCAGACGCCACTGTGGTTAGGGATGGGATTGCTCAGCTGGGCTTTGTGTGTGTGTGTGTGTGTGTGTGTGTGTGTGTGTGTGTGTGTAGTGTATTTATAAACACATTAATGTGTATCAGGTTTCCATTTATCCTCCATTTGCAAAGGTGTGATATTCCTCTCTTAAGGTGTGATATGAACATGTCAGGTGATCTACATATACATAGAATAAGCGATTGATCTGAAAGCTTTGGAAAGTATTACAGTAGGGCTTGATTTTGTAGCTCAAAGGCAAAAAAAAAAAAAAAAAAAAAGAGGGGGCACTTAATATCTCTTCCCTCCCTAGCTTTCAACCACTCCTTCTACTCTGTTCTATTTCCACCAGCTTGGTTTCTTATTCAGCCTTCCCTTGTAAAGGCAGATCCTCAAAGAAAACCACCATGTGATGATACATACTGTGAAAAATCTTTGTTTGCTGGTGATCTTTTGGCGGGTTGTCTGACCTTGGGAGAGGAGAAATAAGCTGGTGGCTTCCTTCGCTTCTCTGCTCCCAAGAACTATGTTGGGGCCTCTTTTCTTCCCTGCCAGCCCCTCCGAGACACACGTGATATGCTAGCCGGACCCTCCCAGGGCTGGCTTTAAGTGTAGGGAGGGGCCATGGAGCACCTGTGCGGGCCTGAGCTTCCCTTGAGAGTTCATGGTTTGTGTGATGCCAGTCTCCCCAATGAAAAGGGAATTCAAATTATCAAATATGATTTGGGGGGGCAGTGGGGGAATCTTTTAATGCTCTTTTTTTTTTTCTTTTCAGTATACATTCACGGATTTTAGCAGTGAGTCTTTGTCAGATCTCCTGTTCTGATATTTTGCTCATCAAGCCTGGTTCACTTATAGGTAAAGCACAGGAGATTTTTAGGGCAGTGAAACTTCTGTATGAGTCAGTGATGATGGACAACTGTCCTTGCACATTCTATGGATTTTGACAAGTGTATAACACAAAGAGTGAACCTTAACATAAACTATGGCCCTTAGTTAATAATATTGTATCCGTATTGGTTCATCATCTGTAACAGAGGTCCCACACCAGTGCCAGATGTGTGGGGGGAACAGGCAGGGAGAGGGCGTGCTTGCTGTGCTTTCTGATCCATTTCTCTGTAAATCTGTAACTGCTCCATAAAGGTAACTCCTGTAAAGATAAAAAAAAATCAAGGTCCATGAATAATTGTTACCCCCCACCTTTTTATTCCCTATCCCTAGATTCTTCCCCACAACTGAGGCCACCTTTGGAGACATGCTTCTTTGGGTGAAGTGTCCCCTTCCCAGCCTTTTTACCAAAGTTTGCCTTTTCCCTCCTCACCCCTTCCTCCCTCTCTTGTATTAATGGCTTGTGGGGGTTTATTGGGGCTTGGTTATTCTGGTGCAGACCCCTGCAGAGAGAGATTGCAATCTTGTCTGAAGGCTGAGGTCTGCCTTTGTGTTAACAACCTGAGAGAAGTGTCCCTCAGGGTGGATGATGGGTCTGTGTAAGTAGGGGAAGGGCACTTCAGGGGGGCCGGATGCCTTGGAGGTACTCTTGGATGGGAGGTTTTAAAGGTGATGCCTGGAGGCAAGCTGGAGCTAGAAAGGGAGGAGTCCAGGGGAGATCTCTTTGCCCTGGACTCTTCTGTGGACAGTGAGCTCTGGTTGTCTAGCAATTGGTTGCTCTTTGTGGCTATTTACCTCTTATTGTGCTCTAGCCTCTAGTGCACAGACTTCGTCAGAGCCTCTAACCTCGAGAATGAAGGGAAGGGATTTGGTCCATACTCGGGTATGCGTGTCAAAGGGCAACACTCCCCTTCCTGCTGTGATGATAGCAGGGACCAGTGGGGGCCCTAGGAGAATGTGAAGCTTACGGACATATCAGGCTATGGGGTCTGAGACATTATCCTACTAATCTCCAGGGACTGATTTATTTTCTTATGAGAAATGGTCTTTTCTTACATAATCTCTAGTACTAAATATAAGATTATTTCTCAGAAATCGCAAAGGTGCTGGACCAGAAAGTTTCATTCATACACAGTAGAGGTGACAGCAGAAGATCAACCTTGCCTGCTTTTCATTGGTGCCAAGTGCCTTCCTGTGGGGCTTTTATGTTGCTGGGACCAGCTGGCCCCCACACATCTGGTCCTGGGGAGGTTCATTTTCTACCTGTATTTGGATAACATGCTGGGTTCCTGGCTTCTCCTGCTCTGGTCTCCCTACGGACCTGTCGTTTGAGAGTACAAGTCAGTGAGCTGAATTACAGAGGGAGGACAATTGTCCCCATAGGAGGAGGAAAGCAGCAATCCCAAATGCTAGGGCTGGTTGACCAAGGCATCAGTTCTTACTGTAGACTGGAAAATGCAATGCATGTGATCTTGTTGCCTGTGAGAAAAACAGAAAAAGGCAATTTCTGGGGGGTCTGTAACTTCCAAACATTATAGCTATGGAGTTGAAAAGTAAGCAAAAATGATTTGAGGCAGATGATTTTTTTCATGCCCTCAGCAAGGTAAGTGCAGTAGAGCCAGCCTCTCCTTATCTGTCATAATCTAAAACTCAGGCCTGGGGAGTGAGTGGAGGACCTCAGTGGACTTGGAGGGCAGTGCTTTTTCCACTGAAAGGACTCTTTCAAATGGACTCGGTTAAAAACTAACAGCTTTCTCCTAGCCAACCCTCAATCTCCTTTTTCTCTCTCCCTTCCATTCTATGTATGTGTGTATGTATGTATGTAGCTAGCCATCTTCCTATCCATCCATCCATCCATCATCTGATTTTTCTAGGCTTTTTGTTTTTCTTTTTTGAGAAATGTCAGGGTCCGTATGAAGGTGCTGGTCACTATTCCTTGTGCCTGTTGATTCAGGACTCTTGGTACATTTCAACTCTGTGAAGCTGTAGACGTAAGGTTGAAATAGGTGAAGTTCTAGCAGAAAATGATCATTGCTTTGCAGAGTGTCTATTAAGGGGCATCTTATAGGACCTGAAATCCAGACTATTATATGAAATGGGTCTCAAACTATACCTTTGGAGAAAAAAACAGCTTCTTTTCACATGGTATTGCTCAAATGGAGGCATAGCAAATAGTTCTTTAGAAATAAGTAATTGTCACCGTCAAAAACAAGGTAATATGAGTGTTATAACACATATGACCGTTGTATATGCTGATTAAGCAAGAGAAAAATGATTACTTTATTCTTTTACTATCTATGAACATCATGATAGAGCTGGGAAACATGGTTGGAGCTGGGAAATATTTGGGGGGCAGAGTTACAGATTTTTTTTTTTTTTTTAAGAAAGAGAGTGAATAGCAGGGAGGGGCAGAAGGAGAGCGCGAGGAGCCCAATGTGGGTCTCAATCCCACAACCCTGAGATCGTGACCTGCACTGAAATCAAGAGTTGGATGCTTAACCAACCAAGCCACCCAGGCAGCCCCAGAATTACAGATTTTTAAGGACATGTTTGCCAGTCCACTGGGGACTCTTGCTTTTCATAAGTTTGAGCAGGAGTTCCCATAGCTTCACACTTCTGTGCCATTCCTCTTGTATCACTTTCCCCTCAGAAAGAGAGGAAGAAGCAGGATCCCCACGGAGCAGGGAGCCCGATGCGGGGCTCGATCCCAGGACCCCAAGATCATGACCTGAGCCGAAGGCAGACGCTTAACTGACTGAGCCACCCAGGTGCCCTAAAGTTCGTTTGCTTAAGCCCGCTTTTCTCTGGACTTTTGCCCAACTGAGCATGCTATGTACTTATTTGAACAAGAATATCTAGGAGGGGAGGAAAAAGGATGAATAGGTGAAGCAAAATCTTTTCAACATCTGCTTTGTGATTTATAAAACAAATACGACACCATGCCATTAAGGGATTCTTCCTCGGAAAATGGAACTATTATACAGAGAAACACCTCAAAAACACTGGAAAGTCTACCTGTACTTGTAAAATTGTTGAGTATAACAGCTAGAAAAGAGATACTTGATCACACTGCCATTTAAGTTTCAAAAGCTCTTCCCAGACTCAGGGCCATACTTTAGGAATAGAATGAATCTGTTTTATCATCTGATTCTTTTCAGTCTATTTTCCATTATGCTGATGGAATAATACGTATAATATACTTACATCCAATATCCTGGATGTATAATAAGCAATTATTAGTAACATGAATTCCTTCATTTCTCCTGCTTGGATTCTCCCACTCTTCAGTGCTTTTGATTTTGTAACTGACTGGCCACATTCACTTTCCTCTCTTCTCAATTCAGTCATTTTTAGGTCTTGCAACTAATCTGTAGATCATCTAACACAGTGAAGGAGTTTGTTTCATCCAGAGCACTTGTGCATAGTGTTTGGCATAGAAAGAGGAATCAGCTCTACTTTCAAGATGCATTTGTTGGGAAAGGAATCAGACAAGAAGTGATACTTGGGCTGAATCTTAAAGAAGGCTCTTTCTAGGTATAAAAGACAAGGAAGGAGTCCAGGTAGAATATGGGGATGAGAAAGAGCCCGGGGCTGAGTGAGTGCAGGTGGCTTGAAAGGCTGTTCTGGTGCATGTGGAGGGAGGGTGGAGTTGCAGCTGGCGGGAAGGCTGGAGGTGTGGGTGGGACCCTGCGATCCTTCGGAAGATGTTAGGCTGGGGATGTGGGGTAGGATGGACTTAGATTTTGAATTAAGATTGAGGAACCTGATCAGATTTGCATTTTTGAAGGCAACTGTGACAGCAATGTGGGCAACAGCAAGTCTTCCAAGTAGCCCCCGTTCCCTTATTTCTAAAGTAGGGAAAGGGGCTCCTGAGTGGCTCAGTCGGTTAAAACTCGGACTCTTGATTTCAGTACAGGTCATGATCTTAGGGTCGTGAGATCAAGCCCCCTGTCGGGCTCCGCGTTCAGCGGGGTGCCTGCTTGAGATTCTCTCTCTCCCTATCCACCTGACCCCACTTGTACGTACTCTCTCTCTCTCAAATAAATAAATAAAATCTTTAAAAAAATGAAGAGGGACAATAGGCTTGCATGAAGATTAGAGGAGATAATGCATGTGAAAATGCCGAACAAATTTAAACTATTATTATTCTTGTGGGACTTCTCTGAGTCACGAATGAGTTAATATGCTTACTTTTTCTTTTCTTTTTTTAAAAGATTTTATTATTTATTTGACAGAGAGAGACACAGCAAGAGAGGGAACACAAGCAGGGGGAGTGGGAGAGGGAGAAGCAGGCTTTCCGCGGAGCAGGGAGCCCGATGTGGGGCTCAATCCCAGGACCCTGGGATCATGACCTGAGCTGAAGGCAGACGCTTAACGACTGAGCCACCCAGGCACCCCAATATGCTTACTTTCTCAAGAAGAAACCAGCTTTGTCATCTGAGGCAAAAAAGACATGTTTGGCATTGTTACCTGATTTATATAGCTTCCTACTTCCTTATAAACATCTGGTTTTTAAAACGGGAGTGGCTATTACCATTTGTTGTCTGCTTTAGCTAAAATTTTAACTCCTACAAATTGGAAGGGTGGTGGGCGAGCTGATGAATATTGATAATAGAGGAGGAGAAGAAAGGGTTTTTTCTTCCTGGTTGTGCATTCATCCTTTCAGGAGCCATTTAGGAAGAAAAACATTTCCTTCTTCTTCCAGCATGTAGCAAATCAGGTGCCTGAAGACCTCATCATAGTTCATTAAATCTCTCCTCCCAAAAGAGCATCAGTTGTGAGTAGGTGAACAGAAGGCTGGTGTATAAATAGCTAAATGTACAGAGAAGCACATGAGGCATCTTATAATGTGCGATACTCATCTGATTTTATTCAGGGTGTTATTAAGAAGGACCCTGGTTCCTAAAGAACATTTAGAACATTTTCAGGGCTCAAGTCTGAATCCTGTCTCACTCCTTGGTGATGGTGTGACCCAGGAAATGATGTCCCCTCTTTGAGACCCTCCCCTTTTCTGTCAGTGGGGAGGGTTGCAAAGCCTGCTTCAGAGGGCTGCTAGGAGGAGGACATGAAATTGTCTGACTCAAGCACTCCGCATAGTGCCCGACAATGACAGCACTGTAAGTTGAAGGCTAGGAGAGGAACAACCAGCTGTGGGAGCTAGCATAGTTCCTTCTCATGGGGTGTCAGACACTTAACTTTAAGTTGCTTCTGGGCACGAATATTAATTGACACTTAAACAGGAAAAGGATAAAAAAGAGGATTGGGTTTTGTCTCTGAGAGGTCTTAAGGGACTGGGTCTCGTCTCTGAAAGGTCTTGAGCCTAAATAAGTACTGGAGTCCAGCCTTTGCCTTGTGTCACAGGGCCCAGATGCCGGTGGGTCCTGCCAACCTGACCAGGCCACATGGACAGGGCAGCAGGGCATAAAGGTGCTGAGCAGATGGCCATTTTGGGCTGCAGAGATGGGAGATGGCATGAATGGTGACCAGGGGTAAGACAACATAATCCACACAGCTGCAGGTGTGAAAGTCAAAGTCTGTCTTTATTCTTTTATCATTTTATTTGGGATAGGTAGCAGCACTGCCTGGGGAGATCCCTGGAAGGGGAGGAGAGGGATTCTGTTGGATGGAAATCTTACCTTTGAGCATCAATTATATCTAATGCCTATTTTCAGCACATTTCATGTTAGACTTTTCAATGGCAAGTCAAGGAGTAGAAGGAGGATGGGCTCAGAGGAAAGGTTCTTTGCAATAGTTCAGTGCAGTGGCCAAAAGTTGACTCTTGCATTTCATCATGCATGTGCCTTGGAGTTATGCTTTTTGGAACGTGACTTAAAAAACACAAACTTTCCAGGTAGCATATAGCTTTCCCCGTCTTTCTTGCATCTCTGCCCTTGGTTGATAAGATGCCATACTTACTTACATACAGTCACTAGCAGCCCTGCTACGGGTCTGATACCATGCACATTCATACTGCAGCCACAAAACAAGGCTTTCTAGGTGCTCTGTCTTTTCCAACAGATACCTTTCCGCCACCCCTAACTCCACCAAAATGAAGTAGAAGCACGTCCTGAGTTGACCACTTCCTCTGGGCCTGGCCAGGCACACAGCAAGAATGTTGGCTGGTGATGGGCTCAGTACACAGCCCACAGGACTGAGCGGTGTATATGCTCAGGCTTGATCTACCCTGGCAAAATCTGCAAGGATGTTTGTAGACATTTCAAGTGATTGACTCCTCTGAGGAAATGCTACATTAAAAAAATATATATATACACACATATATTTAATCATTTTTTAAAATCCACAACAAAAAATTCTTTGCCATTGGGTAGAATTAAATCTGACAAGAAACCCTAGGAGTTTTATTAGTACCATTATTGTTTTCTTTGGCTCCATGTATTATATTGGTAAAATGACAAAAAAAAAAAAAAAGAAGAAAAGGAAAAAATTGTAAAAAGGCAAATATTTTGTACAAAAATACAAAGTTTTAAAAAGCTCTTTAAGTATATCTCATATTATTACTAAAAGTTGGCCTATATATCTGTACGTCTGCGTATTTTTCTTACATTTGGGATTTCAGAAATGGAAGGTACTGTTTACACAGTACAGTTTAAGTTCTTCTTAGAGCTCAACAACCAATGATAGCCTTTTTTCTGATTGGAGCAATCCATACTTTGGAAGATGTGATTTGCATAATTGTGCAGTTACTGGCTGAGAAAATTCTATGTGATTCAGTCCATTTGCATACTGAAAATCAATATATCATACTGGGGGAACATTTTAGTTCTGAAGTCCTTGAGTAAAGGAGGATGGTAAAGATAACCAGCTGTCAATTTTTTCAGGAATTGGTTTTCAGTGCTTTTTTTCCAATCTGGAGAGAAGGTGATACAATCAGAAAGAAGTATCCTTTGTCTTTGAGAACCATCCGGAAATTTGCTCACGTTTATTACATCACAGTCCATTATAATGCAGATGATAGTACTAAAAGAGAGGAAAAATAATGGGTGTTAGTTTTTCTTAAAGAATACCATTAATGTACAATTCAGAAAAAGGAACATGTATTTTTATAGGAAAGATTCCAAAATACATCATTCAATTATTTTTTCAAAGAAATGCCTATAAGGTCATATTCAGATTAACTAAAAGGTAAATTTCTTTTTGAAGATGCCTATTCTGGGCTCAACTCAAATCCCAAATGGCCAAACAAGGCAAACAAATGACAAGTCTGGGTCACTTCTCACCCTCTACTGTAATTTTTCTTTTTTAAAAATTGAGGTATAACTGACATACAACATTATATTAGTTTCCAGTGTACAATATGATTTGATATTTGTATACATTGTGAAATGATCACCACAGTAATTTAGTTAACATCTGTGATCACACATAGTTAGAAAAATAATTTTTTTTCTTATGATAGCTTCTTAAAGTTTTCATTTTAATTCCAGTTAGTTAACATACAGTGTTATATTAGTTTCAGGTGTACAATATAGTGATTCAGCAATTCCTGGTGCTCATCATGACAAGTGCACTCCTTAACCCCCATCTCCTATTTCACCCATTCCCCCAACCTACCTCCTTTCTGGTAATCATCAGTTTGTTCTCTATAGTTAAGAGTCCATTCCTTGGTTTGTCTTTCTCTCTTTCTAGTTGTTAATTTGTTTTGTTTCTTAAATTCCAAATGAGTGTAATCATATGGTATTTGTCTTTCTCTTACTGATTTTGTCTTAGCATAATACTCTCTAGCTCTGGAGATCCATGATATTGCAAATGGCAAGATTTCATTCTTTTTATGACTGAACAGTATTCCATTGTATACTTATAACATCTTCTTTATCTATTCATGTGTCAGTGGAGGCTTGGGTTGCCTTTTCATTTTTTGGATGGTTTCCTTTGCCGTGTAGGAGTTTTTTCGTCTGATGTAGTCCCATTTGTTTATTTTTGCCTTGGTTGCCTTTGCTTTTGGTGTCAGATTTAAAAAATCATCATCAAGACTGATGCCAAGGAGCTTACTGCCTATGTTTTCTTCTAGGGATTTTATGGTTTCAGGTCTTAAATTAAGTCTTTAATCCACTTTAATTTTTGTGTATGGTGTGCACTTCATTATTTTGCAAATGGCTCTAGTCTGCCTAACACTATTCATTGAAGATACTATTCTTTTGCTGTTATATATTCTTGGCTCCTTTGTCAGTTAATTGACCATATTTGTATGGGCTTATTTTTCTGTTCTGTTCCACTGATCTACATGTCTGTTTTAATGCCAATACCATACTGTTTTCATTACTATGCCTTTGTAATATAGTTTGAAATCACAGAGCAAAATGCTTCTAGCTTTTTTATTCTTTCTCAAGATGGCTTTGGCTCTTTGGGGTCTTTTGTGGTTCCATACAAATTTTAGGATTGTTCTATTTCTGTGAAAAATCCCTATGGAATTTTGATAGGGACAGGACTGAATTGCTTTGGCTAGTATGGACATTTTAACAATATCCTTCCAATCCATGAGCATGGAATATTTTTCCATTTATTTATGTCATCTTCAATTTCTTTCATCAATGTCTTGTAAGTTTTCAGTGTATATGTCTTTCACCTCCTTGGTTAATTTATTCCTAGGTGTTCTCTTTGATGCCATTGTAAGTGGAGATGTTTTCTTAATTTTTCTTAGCATTCATTATTAGTGAATAGAAATGTAACAGATTTTGGTATGCTGGTTTTGTATCCTGCAACTTTACTGAATTCATTTACTAGTTCTAACAGGTGTGTGTGTGTGTGTGTGTGTGTGTGTGTGTGTGTGTGTGTGTATGTGTGCAGTCCTTAGGATTTTCTCTATATAAATTCATGTCATTTGCAAAGAGTGACACTTTTACTTCTTCCTAATTTGGATGACTTTATTCCCACCTCCCACCCCCCCACCCCAATTTCTCTGGCTAGGACTTCTAATACCACATTGAACAAAAGTGGCAAGCATGGGCACATCCTTGTCTTGTTTCTGGTCTTAGACAAAAAGCTTTCAGCTTTTCACCACTGAGTATGATGTTAGCTATGGGCTTGTCACATACAACTTTTATTATGTTGAGGCCTCTATATCCACTTTGTTGAGAGTTATTATAAATGGAGGTTGAATTTCATCAAATGCTTTTCTACATCTATTGAGATATTATTTTTATCCTTCATTTTGTTAATGTATCCCATTGATTGATATGTGGATATTGAACCATCCCTGCCTCCTTGAAATAAATCCCACTTACTTATGGTGTATAACCCTTTTAATATATTGTTGAATTCAGTTTGCTAATATTTTGTTGAGGATTTTTACATCTATGTTCATCAGGGATGTTGGCCTGTAATTTTCTTGTAGCATACCTGTCTGGTTTTCGTATCAAGATAATGCTGGCTTTGTAAAATGAGTTTAGAAGCATTTTCTCTTCTATTTTTTGGAAAAGTTTGGGAAGGTTAGTATTAATTCTTCTTTGCATGTTTGGTAGAACTCCCCAGTGAAGCCTTCTGGTCCTGGACTTCTGTTTGTTGGGAGGTTTCTGATTACTGATTCGATCTCCTTACTAGTAATCTGTCTGTTCACATATTCTATTTTCTTTGTTATTCAGTCTTGGTAGGTTTATGTTTCTAGAAATTTATCCATTTTTTCTAGCTTGTCAAATTTGCTGTCAATAATTGTTCATAGTAGTCTCCTATGATCTTTGTATTTCTGTGGTATCAGTTGTAATATCTCTACTTTCATTTCTGATTTTACTTAATTGAGTCTGCTTTTTTTCTTGGTGAGTCTAGCTATAGTTTTGTCGATTTTGTTTATCCTTTTAAAGAACAAGCTCTTATTTTCATTGAGCTTTTATATTGTGTTCTTAGTCGGCATTGCATTCCTTTCTGCTCTCCTTTTTGTTATTTCCTACCTTCTACTAACTTTGGACTTCATTTTCTAGTTCCTTGAGATGTAAACTTAGGTTATTTATCTGAGTTTTTCTTGTTTATGGAGGTGGGCATTTATTGCAATGCACTTTGTCTTACAACTGCTTTCACTGCATCCTGTAAGTTTTGGTATGTTGTATTTCCATTTTCATTTGTCTCAAGGAATTTTTTGATCTCTCTTTTGATTTCTTCTTTGATCCATTGGTTGTTTAGTAGCATGTTGTTTAATCTTCACATATTGGTGAATTTTCCAGTTTTCTTCCTGTAATTGATTTCTAGTTTTATATCACTGTGGTCAGAAAAGATGTTTGATAGGATTTCAGTCTCCTTAAATTTACTGAAACTTGTCTTGTGGCCTAATATATGATCTATCCTGGAGAGTGCTTCATGTACAGTTGAGAATATGTATTGTTGATTTTTGATGGAGTGTTTTGTATATATGTCTGTTAAGTCCATCTGGTCTAATAAATTGCTTAAGGCTGATGTTTCCTCATTGATTTTCTGTCTGGATATCTAGCCATTGATGTAAGTGGGATATAAAGTCCCCTGCTACTGTATTGCTGTCTATTAGGTCTGCTACTATTTGTTTCATATATTTAGGTGCTCCTATATTGGGTTCATAAATATTTACAAATGTTATATCCTCTTGTTGGACTGACTCCTTTATTATTATATAATGCCCTTCTTTGTCTCTTATATAGTCTTTGTTTAAAGTCTATTTTGTCTGATATAAATATAGCTATCCCATCTTTGTTTTGGTTTCTGCTTGCTTGGTATATCTTTTTCCATTCCTTCACTTTCAGTCCGTGTGGATCTTTGTCTAAAGTGAGTCTCTTGTTGGCAGCATACACACAGGTCTTGTTTTCTTATCCATTCAGCTACTCCATGTAGCTGGTTTTGATTGGAGAATTTAATTCATTTAAAGCAACTGTTGGTAGGTGTATACTTACTGTCATTTAAAAAATTGCTTTTTGGTTGTTTTATAGTTCCTCTTTATTCCTTTCTTCTTCTCTTGCTCTCTTCCTTTGTGATTTGATGACTTCCTTTAGTGGTATGCTTAGATTCTTTTATCTTTTGTGTATTAACTGCAGGTTTTGCTTTATTGTTACCATGAAGTTTACATATAACTACTTATATTTATAACTATTTTAACTTGATAACAGCTTAAGTTTACATTCTAAAGCTCTACATTTTGACTCCCACTTCCTACATTTTATGTTTTTGATGTCACATTTCATCTTGTGTATCCTTAATTATTGTAGTTATAGTTATTTTTTATTACTTTTGTCTTTTACCCTTCTACCAGCTTTATAAGTGATTAATCCACCACATTTACTATTTACCCTTACCAGTAAGATTTATACTTTTGTCTGTTTTCTTCTTACTAATTAGCATCTCCCCCCCCCCCCCCCGCCTTTTTTTAGCTTAAAATAGTCCCTTTGACATTTCTTGTAAGGCTGGTTTAGTGGTGATGAACTCCTTTAGCTTTTGATTATCTGGGAAACTCTCTCTCTCCTTCAATTCTGAATGATGAGGCTTATGGGGTTTCCCTTGCAAATACTGTTTTCTTTTCTCTTGTTGCTTTTATTTTTTTTCACGTTTTTACTTAAATTCTAGTTAGCTCACATATATGGTAAAATTGGTTTCAAGTGTAGAATTTAGTGATTCATCACTTATATATAACACCCAGTGCTCATCATGAGTGCCCTCCTTAATACCCATTACCCATTTGGCCCATAAATTCTCATTACTTTTTAACTGTTATGTGTCTTGTTGTAGATATCCTTGGGTTCATCTTATTAGAGGCTCTTTATGCTTCTTGGACCTGGATGTCTGTTTCCTTCCTCAGATTAAGGAAGTTTTCAAGTAAGTGTTCTGCCCTTTTCTCTCTTCTTCTGGGATCCCTATAATGTGCATGTTATTATCCTTGATGATGTCACAGAGCTCCCTTTAACCTACTCTTATTTTTGCTGTTCAGGTTGGCCACTTTCCATTACCCTGTCTTCCAGATTGCTATTCTGTTCTTCTACATCCTCTAATCTCCTATTGATTCCCTCTAGTGTATTCTTTGTTATTGAATTCTTTTGGTCCAACTGGTTCTTTTTATATTTTCTATCTCTTTGTTGAAGTTCTGAGTTCATCCACTCTTTTCTCAAGTGCAGAGAGTACCTTTATGACCATTACCTTGAATCCTTTATCAGTCATATTGCTTATGTCCATTCATTTAGCTCTTTTATTGTGACTTTATCTTGTTCTTTTATTTGGGACTTTTCCCTCTGGCTCCTCATTTTGTCAAACTGTGTTTGTTTCTATGTATTAGGTAGGTCAGCTGCATTTCCTGGTCTTGAAAATAGTGGCCTTATATAAAAGAGGTCCTGTGGTGTGCTATCGTGCAATCCCTCCCCCCCTCCCCCCGAACCAGGTGCTCCAGGAGTGTCCCCTGTGTGGGCTGCATGTGCCCCCCTGTTGTGGCTGAGCTGAGTGCCTTCAGCACAGCCAGATACAATGACCCACTTTGCCTGCTGTGGGTGCACTGGGCAGGGTTTTCTCCCTGTGCTGTTGAGAGGCCTGTCAGCAGCTGCTATGAATTCACTAATGGGTGGGACCAGCAGTCAGGCTAGCTGCCTGCAATGAGCCTTTCTTCCCCAACTGCAGGCCCACCGAAGGGCAGGCTTGTTCCCTGGGCAGCCAGCTAAGAAGCCCAGCTGTAGGAACTGCAGGCACAGTGGTGTGTGGGGTTATGTCCTCACCTCCCCAGGGCAGGAGTCACTTTGGAGTACTGTTGTCCTGGCCAGGGCTGCCTGCCAGGTGCGGCAGGGTAGGAGCTGCTCTGGAAGGATGCTTGCTGAGATGGGTGGGTGGGCTGGTTGTGGGGAGGGAGGTCTGCAGGAGAATGCCAGGGCAGAGCATGGAAGGTAGATGGAGAGTGTTAGCACTGGCTCCCACAAGCCTTGGCTAGCTAGGCTGGGAAAAAGAAGAGAGAGGGTGCCCACCAGCACTGGTGTGGGGTGTAAACTTTTCACTCCTCAGAGAGGAGCTCTGGGTTTTGAGTTCCTTCCTAATTGGGGGCTCACTGTGCCAGGGGGTGGGATTTACGGCAAGACTGTGTCCCAGCCTCTCCTACCCACTTTGATTTTTTTTCCTTGTTTGCCTAATGTGTCGGAGTTGCTTATTCAGGTTTTAAAGGTTTTTTCAGAGCAATTGTTCCATATGTAGCTGTAGACTTGGTGTGTCCGTGGGACATGCCATTTTGAATCGGGAGCTGTAATTTCTTGTTTAGGTATTTGTAGTTGCCCCTGCAACTGATCAGGCTGAGAGTTCCTTATGGGTCTCAAGACCCCTAGCACGTGGGCCAGTGCCTGGAGTCAGTAAATGTCTGTTGGATGGAGGTATGGATAATTTGTGCCCCAGCTACTAGCAACAATAGTTTGAGCAAAATGTAGTTGAGGTTTTTTTGTTTGCTGCCACCATTTTTATAAAGGTGTTATGAGATATAATTCACATATAAAATTCACCCACCTGAAGTATACAATTCAGTGGCTTTCCGTATATTCACAAATTTGTACAATTTAGAAGTATCTAATTTTAGAACATTTCATCACCTCCAGAAGAAATCCATACTTATTAGGATTCACTCCACATTTCCTCCTCCTCCCACCATAAATGTTTAAATCTAGTTCTGATGAAGAAAACAAAGATGTCCCATTCTGAAAAGGGTCATGTGTTAAGTGAAGCTTTAGATTAGGATCTTTTGAAGTAAAAAGTAGATATATCCCAAAGCCTCTTTGGCTTCTAAGCTTTTCAGGGGTATAGACTATCTCCCTCCATTATCTAGCATAGCACCTGGCCCATACTAGATGCTCAATAAATACATGTGGAATTGAATGGTTGGCCACCTAAATTGTCTGTGTATGGAACTCTATAAAAAAGACATAACACTGGTACTGAATTTATTAACTGACAATATTACAAGATAATGACCAAAACAGTTAGTCTAATATTTACTTCCTATACCTTAGGCACATTTATTAACTTACTTATTTAAGCTCTCACGAGGATACTGTTACTATTTCCTATGAAGAGGATACTGTTCCCTGAGGTTAACAACCTCCCCCCCAATAAGTGGCAGAACCAAGACTAGAACCCAATTGCAGAGCCTGCATTCAGAGCCCTTATGCTCCTCACATCTCACGCTTTAACAGGATATAAGCTCTGCAGCCCACCCTCAGATCTCCTCTCCTGCTTACCTGTCTCTCTGTCCTTTTCGCAAATGAAGTTATTGACATCTTCACACTGGAAGTCATTCCACTGTCCAGCATAAATCAGCCCGGCACAGTCTTCTCCTGGCCCGTGGCCATGGCCCCAGTTATCTGGCTGTCCAGCTTTCCAATTTCTTTTAATAAAACAGAAATTGAGTGTTATTTGCAAGTCCTGCAAAGTTTTCTTTACCCAAGAGTAGCAGAGAAATGTAAAAAACAAAACTGCAGCATGTCATTTGGCCTGGAATGAAAATGCACTGTTTAAAAAGCTGTTCTTTCTCTGACTGACTTCTTATTCAGAATAAAAAGCAGCTGTTTTGCAGAGTACTGTGTAATGCAGCATCTCCCTGCAGGCTTGTTATCTTTGCCACAATGAAATCAACTCACTGAGCTGCTTCATCACAATGCTGAGGGAGTAAATCCTTCTGGCAACACAGTTAGATGAGTAACTTTCCAGTGTTTACTAGAATGCTGACTTCTGGGCATGTGTGTAAATGTTTGTGTGTGAATAGATATGCACTCGGAGGACACGATACACACACATACACACACTCTCTCACTCTCAGTGAGAACCCAGAGGGATCCTTGCACATTTTGACACCTTGCCTGTGACAAGTCAGAGCGTCAGGCAGAGAAAGTGAGGGACTGCTGATACACGTTTACGAGAATTTACAATCACCAGCCCTGGGTTATGGTAGTCTGGCTAAGTTGTAGAGAGTTGATTGCTTTAGAAAGAAATAGTAATTTAATCTTACTGAAAATGACTCCTACATTTCCCTGCCTTTTTTTGGGAGGGAAATTCTCAAAAACAAGTCTTCTTCAGGATGAGTTCACCTGGGGCTTAACTTGGATGCCAGAGCTCAAAACACCACTTTGCCAGTTTGCTATTCTTGATTCTATTTCTATGCAATAAATTAGACGTGCTTCTAGGACTCAGAACGTGAAAGCTGAATTTTCTCTAAGAAGCAGGTTTTTGCATAAAAGCTTGTGGTTACTGCCTGAAAAGACAAGCTTGCCTCGTGTGGAGGGTCTGAAAAAACGTGCAGCAGAAGGCTCTTCCCATAAATGACTCATTACCCTGTCAGCCACAGCGTGTCCCTAGGGTCACCAGAGGATACAGCCCCTATTGTCCTATATTTTTTGACAGGAGTATCAGTACGACCAGAGGGCAGTGGGAAAGGACGTGTGAAATTCACAGTTAAAGGGTGAGGAGATGAGGTAGAATTGCCTCCCCCACTCTAAATATATGTTGGGATTTTTAAAAAATGAAAAGTGACCTCACTTAAATAAATCTAGTGACAAATAGATAATTTAGATGACATCATCAACTGAAGAGGGTGAAAATGGGATGATACTTAGGAGGGAGCGTTAGAAATATTCATTCACGCATTCACTCAACAGATATCCACAGAGCACCTACTACGTGCCAGGGATGATGGCACATGATGGTAACACAGCAGTGTGGAGAGAAGACGGAATTCCAGCCCTCACGGAACTTAACATAACAGGCAAGAAACAAGTGCATTAAAAATCTCAGACTGCCACGGTGACACTAGAGAGAAATGAGGTTGGAGGGGAAAACAGTTTACTTTCAGGGCTGCCTTTCTGTGTGTATTTCCATCCACCTTGTAGGACGCCTTCGGCAATGTCAACAATGCCTGAGCAGTTGGATACTGCTGATGTAGGTTTGGTTAATTTCTGCCAGCATTGCGAGGGGGTTCGATTCCAATTTTGTTTACAGAATTTGAGATCTGTGATTCCTGAATGTATAATCATGGGACATTTGATAGTCTTTATCTCAGTTTACTGGGAAGTTGTATAAATAGGACTTTGGATAGAAGACCTGCTTAGTATTTTTCCCTTGCATTTTCTTCCATTTAAGTAGAGAAATGGAATTTAGAGACTAGACCAAAAGATAACTGACTGATAAGAAAGGAGATAACCTTTATCACCATTCTCCATTATTTTTCCAAGCCATTGGAATTCTTTGCATGTGGTGATCAAGGTTTTCCTGTGGGACAAGAACTAGGATGCAGTCCTGTGGCTGCGAGTGAGTGACTGAGGGGACGCTGGCATGGGTGGGCAGAGGAGGAGCCTGAAGCCAGGCTGCAGGGGGCACTTCGTCTTGCAGCCTAAGTACTCAGTCTCTTTGGAAAAGCCAAAATCACATGTGAGTGATTTGTAGCAAGTACCCTGAGTCTGCATGCTTGCAATGCAACGGAACAGAACATATCAGATAAACAGAGTGTATATATTTTAGAGAAGAATTTCAGCTTAAATCGTGCCTTAACCTCCTTTACAAGAAGGTTCTGGAAAGAAGATGGCTGAAGCCTGGGCCCCAAATCCCTGAATCCCATATTGTAATAGACATATCACAGAAGTGGTTGGATAGCAACACACATACGTACTTGGGCAGCATACTCAATCAGTACACGAGGGACCTGGGAAGCACTTGGATTCACTGCTCCAGTCAGCTGGAAACATACAAGCACATCAGCTAGTGGGTGTGAACCTCCCCACTGAGGATTTTGGTTTCTCCTAATGGCAGCAGAGCACAAACTCTCAATCTTGGGAATCGCGCCTTCCAACCTCACGACTTAGTACTTTCTCATCAACCACAAGATTGACTGAGGCTTCATGGCCAAGCAACTTCTGCTGGTAAAAGCCTGGCCTCAAAACAGGAAAATCTTCGTTGTGAGAAGTGTTACTTTGCTGTAGAATTTTCTCCCGATACCAGGGTCTGTAAAGATTTCTCGCTGGTGGCTGAAGCCAGCGCCACTCTGCTAGAAACACGCAGCATAGACCAGAGTGAGTTTTTAGTAAATTAGATGACTCTGAAGGTTCCCTTCTGGTGGCCATCATTCTATGGCTCTCTAGTCTAAAAAATACAACATGTAATATTATACGGAGTGGTCTGCATGGACAGAGAGGCAACCCAGTGCAGAGATTGGAGTGTTACTCATCACTTGACAGGATACTTCCACCAAATGATGTCCTGTGCAGGCGACTAAGAAGTGGACAAGAGGAACAGAGGAGCTTCAAGTGTGTTTTGGGAAACCCTCTGGAAGATGATCACATTTCTGCTGATCTAAGCTGGGCAACTGCAGGCAGGGTGGACAGGAAAGGCCTCACAAGGCTGCCTTACAGTTGTGCTCTGAGCCGAGCCGGTGGGCAGAATCTACGTCCCACTTGGGACAGACTCCCCCCTCCTCCCGGGCAGCCTCCGTGAACAGGGACGACTCTGCCAAACATACTTGCATCTATTCCATCAGGAGCAGAAGGCTCAGCTGTGATGTGCTCCTGGTTTCACCAATCCTCTCTTTCATTTGTCTGTTTTCTATGTCATTGCTTTCAGGTCATTATTATTTCCTTCCTTCTACTTGTTTTGGGATTAATTTGCTCCTCTTCTACCCATACAAGGTGGAAGCTGAGATCGTGGATTTTCAACTTAAAAACTTCTTTTTTCCCCAAACATAAGCACTTTAAAGGAGTCTAAACACTGTTTTAGCTGCATCCCACAAATTTTGATATGTTGTGTTTTCCTTTTCTTTGAAACATTTGCAGACTTCCTTTCTGATGTCTTCTTTGATCCATGGATTATTTAGATGTGTATCCTTTAATTTCCACATATTTGGCAATTTTGCAGGTATCTTTTTGTTATTGATTTCTTTTTTTTTTTAATGTTTTATTTATTTATTCATGAGAGTCAGAGAGAGAGAGAGGCAGAGGCAGAGGGAGAAGCAGGCTCCCCGCCTAGCAGGGAGCCCGATGCGGGACTCGATCCCAGGACCCTGGGATCATGACCTGAGCCGAAGGCAGACGCTTAACCATCTGAGCCACCCAGGCGCCCCTTGTTATTGATTTCTAATTTAATTTTGTTTTGGTCAAAGAACTATATATGGTATACTCTATATAATTTCAGTTCTTTTTAAATTCACTGAGACTTGTTTGATGGCCCAGCATATTGTTTATCTTGGTGAATGTACTGAATGTACTTGAAAAGAGTGTACTCATAGCCGTTGAGTGAAACAGTCCATAAACATCAATTAAGTCAAGTTAGTTGATAGTGTTTACCATATCCCTATTGTTTTTGCTACTTGTTTTGTCAACTACTGTGAGGAGAATGTTGAGCTCTCCCTGAAGCCCTGCCTCTCTGCCGTGTCCACATCTTAGGGTTGGTATGTCTGTCTTCCTGATTGTGACATGGTCTTGGAAATCAGACTTTTTTTTTTTTTCTTTTTACATGAGTAGGAGAACAACAATGTCTCACGCATATTGCTGCCCCTACACTCTAGAAAAGATCCTCTGGGCCAGCACAGATGCTGGCTCACAGTGGACCCTCCAGGATAATTCAGTGAATGTGGACACAGGACTGTGGGCTACTGGATCCCAATCTCCAGTCCAGGGTCTGATGCTGGCCAGGAAAGAAGTTTTCACAGATCTGTGGTGAAATGAGAAAAAATAAAGACAACTGTGTGTGTGTGCGAGTGTGCGCGAGGGCGGGTGTGTTAGAGGAGAAGGGTAAAAGGACAGCTGGGAGACTCGACTGATGCTTCTACAGCCTGGACCAGGCACAAGGAAGTGCCAGAAGCACAGAGGAGGAGGGTGAAGGTGAGTCTGGGCAGACGGAGAAGTCTTTGGGGAGACAGACTGGTGAGAGACCCCTAAGAGCCTGCAGCCCAGACCCCATCCCCAGGCCATGGTGGAGAATCTTCTTCTTCTTCACAACCCTGGTGTGGGATCTGAGTGAGATACTGTGTGTGGCATCTCAGTCAGGACATGGTAAAATACCTCAGTGCCAGGGAGTGTGATTCTGCAGTGACTGACTGGTGGGAAGACAGTTACAATTATGACAAGATAGTGATACTAATACTGGTACGAGTGGGTGACCTTTCTTGAGCACTTCCCATGGGCCACACACTGTCCTAAACGCTTTATATACATAATCCCATTCTGTTTTCACCACACTGACGTGGGCCCTTCTGTAAGACTTGTTGCTAGACGAGGACATGAGATCTCGCGTGCTTGAGTAGCTGGCAGCTACGAAGGCCACGGCCAAGCCTGGAACCCAGACCTCACTGCACTGGCTCCTTCTCTAGTTTGAGCAGTGTTTATTATTCTGTGTCAAGTTAAATTAGCCTTTCGTCCTTGAGACCTCATAATACGTCTGCCTAATTTATTCTTGCCTTTAAAACTTGATCCTGGGGACTTGTCAAGTGTATGTGTTCCTTTGGGTGGGCAACGAGAGGCACAGTGGTGCTGTGGTTAGGGTGCAGAAGCCGAGGCTCCTGTGCGGCTCCAGGGTGGCCGTGGCTGGGGACGGAGTTCCCGGGAAGGGGTCTGGTGAGCTTCTCCGGTCCCAGGTGCTGACACGGGTGGTCTCCTCCCAAGTCACCCAGCTCTTGCTAGAGCCCAGGGAAGAGGAGCAAAGTGCCGCTTTGGGGCAGCTGGTGAAGACTGCAGCGTGCCAGCTCAATCCCTCCTATATGGGCCAGTCCACTTTCTTCTTGGAGGAAGGCTTCCAGCTGAATTTCTTAGTGAGTCTACCCTAGAACTTTTTTGCACTTAGGGCTGTGAGGAAAGTGGAGGCTCGCCTACCCTCAACTGCCTTAAAAAAAAAAAAAAAAAGATCCTGGCAATCTTGTCTAAGACAAGCTTTATCTTTGTCCTTTAGTAACTTCTGCCTTCCATCTCTACTGCCGACCCTCCCAACTGTTTTAAGTCTCCTGAGGAATATCTCTGCCATGCTGGGTGCTCTCCTTGGGCTGTCAGCCAACCCCCTGAGTGCCAGGGTGTAGTAGAGCTTCCTCTCCCCACAGACAGGTGCAGAGGGAGCAGACAGGACATCTGTTGGCCCAGCAGGCAGATGGCCATTGGCCCTGGGGGCACCGTGAGTCTCAGCTTCGGAGCAGACCTAAAACCTGCCAATGTTCCATCTTGCTGTTTGGCCATTGTTTTGTAAAGAAATGGCCTTATTCTGGTTTCTGCCTATACCCTCTAATCTTGCTTGTCATGTGGAAGATCTGTCTACCTGTGCCCAGGCACACGCACACAGAAACATTTTTTTTTAAGATTTATTTATTTTTTACAGGTGCCTGCGTGGCTCAGTCAGTTAAGCGTCTGCCTTCAGCTCAGCTCATGGTCCCAGGGTCTACGGATGGAGCCCTGCGGCGGGCTCCCCACTCAGCGAGGAGTCTGCTTCTCCCTCTCTCCCTACTCCCCTATGCTTTCTCTCTCTCAAAGAAATTAAAAAAAAATAATAATTTTTTAGAGAGAGCGTGCACGAGTGGGGGGGGGGGGGCAGAGGGAGAAAGAGAATCTCAAGAATCTCTCCGCTGAGTGCAGAGCCTGACTTGGGGCTTGATCTCACCACCCTGAGATCATGACCTGAGCTGAAATCTCAAGAGTCGGATGCTTAACTGACCGAGCCAACCAGGTGCCCCCACAGAAACATTTTAAAAACTCTCACGGGCTTCTCCACCACCTCTGGCCCTTGCTTCCCCTCCTTGACTGCTACCGGCCCTGCCTCAATACCCCCGACACTGTCTTAGCCCTGAAACCCCTCACTGTCTCCTCCCCGGGCGCCATGATCATGGCTGTCTCCATACCGTGACAGCCTCATGCCTGCTTGAGCCTCTGCAGGGTCTGCCTTCTCTTCTCCAGCAAAGGAAAGGCTGGTTATTCAGAGGTGAGTTTTCATAAATTCTGCTCCATGTGGTGCAGTTTGTTGCATATTTTCACATTCATTAGAGGCAAAGTAGGAGTTGGAAGAAGTGAAATTCAAATTGGTACAATTCAGCCCATCTTCTGACCCTGGGGTAGTATTAAGGAAGGAGTTGACAAGACAGCCCCAGGGGTTGAATGAGGGGCCCAGAAGTCTCCATGAGCCTGGGAGCCTGAGCAGGTATTGAAAAGGGTTTCCATTCTTTGTTGCTGCCTTTATAGAACTCAGGTCACACCAGACTTACAAGGACTTTTCAAACACTTAGGGGATGATGATATCCCCCCCACACCACACCTTTGTTCCTGGTGCACCTGTTATTAACTTGTAGTTCCTAATCACACCCTGGCCAGAAGCCTAGCTGGGGTCAGGGCCACTGAGGTGTTATCTTGAAGGGAGCTCCTGGCTCTTGAACAGGGGCGAGCTCTCATCGTGCCTGAAGTAGTCTTATCCTTCACAGCAGCATTTAAAGAGAACACCTCACCTCAAGTACCATACTGTCAGATGTTATGAGTCTCTGATTTTTTTTTCCATAGAAATGAAAAAAATTCACACCATGAAAAGAAAAAAAAAAACAACCCTAGTTTATAGCATATTGATTCTCAACCACACATGGAAATACCCAACTAGTAGCAGAAACCTCAATGTGAGGGGTATCTAGGACACAGGGTGGTTAAAGAAGAGATTGCAAGGGGTCAGGCAAGGGGTGAAAAACAGAACAGCCTGGAAGGTTCTGAACACTCACTTATACTCTGGAGACGTCCCGTCCAGCCACTTCCATTCATTTTCATGCTCTGCGTCTGTGAGGCCGATCCAGTGGCTATCTCTCCCTACCATTTGCTTCTTTATCCATTGCTGAAAGATAAATCCGTGACAGTGTGGTATTACCTGGGGGGGGGGGGGGGGGAACAGATATCTAGAGGAATTCCCCCTTCCCCTGAAACATATGGGGGGAAAGAAAGGACATTTAAAAGAGAATGTGTGTTAGAGTATGTACATGCTTCTGCTCTTTTTTTTACTGCACCTGTTTTGTTTTGCAGTGTTTTGGGGCTTCGACACGTTTTCCTTCTATAAGTTTGTAAGTGATATTTAAGGGATGCTCTTCCTCTTCTAGACCACCCAGACAACTTAATGAATTCCACCAGGCTCCATCCCTTTCTGTCACCCGTCGCCCCCGTGTTCTGGTAATACTGACAGCCCGGGCATCATCGAGCTCTTCCTCTGGCCAGCTCCCATGTCCAACGTGCCACAAGCAACCTGTCTGTAAGCCTTCAGCAACTACGGCAGTTAAGTGGCTGAGCTGAGACTGGACCCAAGTCTACCGATTCTAAAGCCCGGGCACCTGCACCTGGCCATCCCCAGTCAGTTACTGCAGGAAACCTCTGTTTCCAAGGCCGCATCTGCTGAAGATACTTAGGGAAAAGGAAGGAGGTTTCTGGAACCGTGTGGCACCAAAGAGCACTAGCATTATTGTTAGAGGGACCTCCGTTTCAGTCTCAGCTCTGCATTTACTTGTCATCCTATGAATAAAGCCATGAAACCTTGTGGGGCCTCAGTTTTCTTATCTGTAAATGGGGGATAATAATACCCATGGGTTCTGGGGTTGCTGTGAGGGGTAAAGGAGAAAGAAGTGCCTCATACAGTGCCTGGCCCATAGGAGGGGCCTAGGGAGTGGTCACCAGTGTGATCATGTGTGAGCTCTGCCCCGTGGTCTTCTCCACTGCTGAGGCCACCCATCTGGTCCCTAGCACCCACCCCTACAGTGCTCATGCCCCTTGGCTTCTCTCTCCACACGTGTTTGGTGCCAGCCAGCAGACTTCTCTTCCACATTACAGCTCTTTCAACAGCCACCGGGAGGAGCCACCCATCTCCAGGCTTAATAAAGTAGTATCTTCCAGCTGGAAGCAAGAGGACATAATTCCCGTGCCATGAATGCTTCTTGTCACTGAATAAGGCCCAAATCTCCATAATGCGGCCTTCTGTGTTTATGTGACTTATGGATTTTTGATATCTTTGAATCTCCAGTTAAGCATGCAATTTCCAGATGTAAACGATCCTTAAATTATAGTTTTTCTCCAAGCATGCTGCAAACATACCTGTTCCTCTCTTGTGTTTATGAAAACGAGATGTGAAGACTTGTCTTCACAGAAGAGTTTCGCATCCTCAAAAATTTCTTTCTCAACCGAAAAATAGTAGCATTTATCCGTGAAGTTCTTCCAATGAGGTGGGCAGCCTAGGAATGCAAACGTTTAAAATATTAATTAAGAAAACGAACACACACACAAAGCACTACGCCTTTCTTCAGTTATGTTTACGAGGCCATGGCTTTGGCCTTGCTTCTCTCCAAGGCCAGGAGCAGTTCCTGCGTCCGTGTGTGAGCCCACAAGTGGCTGAGACAGCCATGCTGGGAGTAAAGACTAGTGGGGGGGGGGGGCGCGACAGGCTGCAGAGCACACAGTAGTTAAAACTACAGAGCCTGGAAAATTATTGACGCTGGGTCTTAGTTCCTCTGCATCTGGATTAGTCTTTACAATGACAGAAATAACAGGAACAACAACAAAAGGCTGAGCAGACACAGATGCGCCACATCAGTCTGGAGTCATATGGAGCCCATCCATAAATAGATGGGAGAACCCAGAACCCAAACTGGGCTTGTGGAAAAATGAAGATGACGAGAGTCGTGCTTAAGGAAATCGAGTGGAACTGGGTGTGATTCAAAGGAGAGAAAAAACAGGCTTGGTTGCTAACCAGACATTGAGGGTTTTGCCAAATTATCAAAATTTAGGAATCGAATTTCATAATTATAAAAAAGCCAGAAGCACCAGAACACCCTCTCAAAACTATGCAATCTGGGCTTTAGTAACAGAAAGTTCCATCTACACGGTTACTGAGGGCGTCTATCCCCAAGGTGAAGGGCATAAAATGAGAACAAGATTGGCTGGGGGCAGCCGGCCTCAGACTTGCATGAAGGAAATGTCTGGGGATGCATTTGTCCCCGAGAGCCTGACTCTGCTACATAAACGTGTGTGAGGGATGGTGCTGAGAGAGAAACACATGTGCTGAGGGACGCCGCCTGGCTCAGAGGCCTGTGAGAACATCAGGGGCCATGTGCCTGCCCACACGGTGCCTTCAAAGCCAAGTAAAGCGGGGTGTGGGGGCACATGGGGCTGCATGCGGCAGGCCGGCCACAAGTGCACACGGCGCCCCTGACCCCGGGTGTGAGGGAAGTCTCAGACTTACCATTGGCCTCAGGTGCGGAGGTTGGCTCGTTCTGCAGGGCTAGGGGCATCGCTGCCCCTGATGGGCCTGGGGGGCCGGGGGGGCCCTTTGGGCCTGGCATGCCTGGCACCCCAGGCAAGCCTGGCAGCCCCCGTGGTCCAGGCACCCCTGGCTCTCCCACGGTGCCCTGCAGTCCCTGGAAGCCAGGAGGGCCCTGAGGGCCAGGGAGTCCGTCCTTGCCCGGTGGGCCGGGGGGGCCTGGGTCCCCACTGGGGCCCTGAGGGCCGGGCTTCCCGGGGGATCCACGGGAGCCCTTGGGGCCCTGCAAGCCTTTGGAGCCTTTGCCGCCACGCTCTCCAGGGGGGCCAATGGGCCCAATTGGGCCCCTCTCACCGGCGGGGCCAGGTGGACCAGGCTCCCCCTTCTCTCCTTTCTGTCCTTTGTTGCCAGTGGGACCAGGGGGTCCCTGTTGTCCTCTGTCACCTTTTGGACCCCTGGGTCCAGGAGGACCTAAAATATAAAAAAATATAAATGGCATGAACATGAGATCCATAGTGAGTGGTAGTGAAGAATTTATCTTCTTATAAACTCTCCAACTAAAAAAATCTAGACGTCCAAAATATATACATTAAGGAGCGCTGCCTGTTTCACCATACTATTTTGAGGGTATTTTTTTTTTAAAACAAAAGGTTTCTTCACTAAGCTCACCCTTTCCGCTCCAAGCATTTAGAATATATCTTAATGGCACGCAGCGCTCTGGTATCTCGACGGATGTTTTCAGGGGAGGGACGTCTTCACACAGTGACTCACACCATGAACTTGGGCTCCCTTAGTTGTCTGGGACTGTCCTGTCACCAGCAGAAAAACCGTGCAGACTGGGATGGCGGATTCCCTCCTCCTGGTTTCCTTTTCTTTTCATGAGTTTAACAAATTTTTATTAACAACCTGTTATATGCCGAGCACTGTGCAAGGTGCTGGGGGATAAAAAGTTGAATGAAAAAGGCCATCAAATGTTGAGAGGCGCCTTCCTGCTAATTCCCTCACCACACCAAGGCCAGTCTCTTCTCTGTCACATCACCCCCGGCCCTCCTGTCTCCTCCACCGACCATGCTGTGGGGATGCAGCTGTCCTTGGGGCTGGGCCTCCCTCACCTGTGGACCAGCTCAGAGGGTCTTGGTGGGAAAGGGCTTGACGGGCTGGGCTGAGAAGAGTGTCCTCTTCCCCAGCTTGTTAGTCTAATAATGCAAACAGGGAAGGTGGGCTAGAGAAAAAAAACAGGTGACCATCGAACTGGGCAGGCGAGAAAAAAAGGACACCATTTTATTGCCAAAGGAAGAAGGCAAATATCTGTTCATCCCTTATCATCCTAGAGAAGCTCACATAACCTGGGGTTGTTTTTTTCTGTAAGTTCTCAGGGGCAAAAGGGAACTGCACGCAAACATACCACAACCAGGATTTGTAGAGTGAATGAGTTTTCGAGGTACTTTCACATACGTTATGTCACCTGACCTTCATCTATGACATTTTATTCCCAGAGCACATTTGAGGACATGTAGAGCCAGAGAGGCCAAGCTTCTTACTCAACACCAGCTCCTCAAGACAGATACACCCAGGAGGATGAAATGTGGACAGTCACAGTCTAGTGGTGGAGCTCGGACAGGAATTCTGGTCTTCTTACGTTGAAATGACTGTACCTAGGAGGACACTGTTCTCAAATACTCTATTCTCCAGAATTTCTGAGTTTCTGAAATCTCACTGTTCTACAGGAGTAAGTGTAAGAGATCCATACTCATTCTTTCCATAGAAGTGGAAAGCCTTTCAGGCTGGGTGGGCAGAAGTGCTAGGGAGATGAAAGGTAGGTGGGCCTCCCACCTTGTGTTTTTTTTGATCCCCTTGCCCCACTCCTCCCGCACCAGCTAGTCAGGACAGAACAGTGAAGTAAGTCTTCCTGCCTCAGTAGGGGGATCTCTCTGCCCCACTCTCCTTTCTAGGCCTTGATGGGTGTCCACTGTACGTTCACACTATCCATGGCCCCAATGAGCCCACCCATCTCTGTTCTCTCTTAGCGAAAACCTCAGCTCTGGACTCAGCTTTCCTTATGTAAGGCTACCCATGATATCGCCCTTGGATTTATCTAAGGCAGACCTTCTACTGAGCTATAAAAGAGTTTATGCTAATGGTTAGGACTAGTTTCAACATGTCCCTTTCTAGGGTTATCTGCTCCATAAGTGAGAGACTTGAGAAGACTTTGCAATGAAGAATTTTCTCTCTGAACCCAACTCACTGACTTCTGCCCCCCAGCTCCTGTTGGCTCTTCTCTATCATCAGCTCTCCTGGTCCCTATGTCCATCTCATAGTCCGATAGTCCACTTTTTCTGGGTTGTCCTGCCAGCATCTGCAACCTGGCGTGTCTCAAACTGACCTTATCCTCGCTTTATTGATATGCCCTTCACCACATCATCACAACCATCTCTTCCTTCCGTCACTCATCATGACCCAGTGTAGGGGTTAACTTCTTAACTGTTCTTCCTACCTTTGATTCCTCTCCATTCACCCCCTCTGCATCTTTCCTACATTTGTCTTCCTTACCCATAACTCTGATCTCTACTTGCTCTAGAATATTCAGCCCCCACTACTTGGTCATCTGGTATTAAATCAAGACTTTCATGACCTGGCCTAACATGTGTTTATTCCATCCTCTGCACTTCTGCATCTCTTCTCTTAGACTTTCCTCTGCCCATATCCATCTGGAAAATTCCGGTCCACCTACCATGTAATTCTCCCAGGTGGAAGTTTTTCCTCTTTCTCTCATCTTTCAGTACTTGTTTGTTCTTTGAGGGCACTTTCCCAACTCGCAGCTAGCAGCGTCTGGTTACATAGTCATGATTCAGAGACAGTGTTTATCAAATCAATGTGTGTTGCTGATCCAAAGACCTAGAGCACTGATGCCAACATTTTAGGCCCCAGGAGAGACCAGAAGGGAGAGATTTCTGGGGAACAGTGGCCTGATTCTTATCCCTCATCTCATTCTAAGAAGTACAGCTCCACTCAATTTACGTTATCAGGATGACCCTGGCTATGGAATATGATCCTGGGGAGACTGGTCTTTCTCAACTCTACTCCCATTTAAGAATTGACCCAGTGGTCTCTGCATCTGCAATCTGAGGATTGGTTTTTTGTTTTTTTTTTCTTTTTAAACCAAGGAGGCTCATTAAGTGTATTAGTAAAGATAGGGAAGGTGGATTTTCACTGCCAAATCTATCTCCTGTAAAAAAGTATCTTAGTTCATTTGTGTAGTTGAGAAACAGTGTCCTGGAGATTAACAGTGGGAAGGTGGCATATGCATTCCTCCATAATGGAGGTATCATTATGGAAGGTTCTAGTGGAACAATACTGACAACAGGCCAAAACAACCACAACAAATACAATAATAGCAAAAATAAAAGTAGCTTTTTTTCTCACCTATTTCTGTTTTATGTTCTACGTTTAGCCTTATGAAATCCACAAAATTAAGAAGGTCTGTTGGGAAATTCAAGTGCTTTAGGGATTCTTTGTCCTTATTCTCTTTATGGGTTTTGCCAACAATCAGTGTTTCTCATTTGCTCACAACTGGGTTTGGTACTATACTTGCAGGTGATGGGAAAGGAGTTTACCTGCGCCCATGGAATAGAGACTGTTCAGGGGTTTGTCTTCCTGATGTGACAGACCGATGTGATAGGGAGTTCTGTTTCTCCCAGAACACCTTCCTCTGGTTTCTGACAGAACTCCAAAGACACACTCTTTTCCTCTCCTGATATGAATCCAAGACCTCCCTTACCTAGGATGACAGCTTTTCATTAATCTTATTTCTTTCTGGGGCTGGGTAGTTGATGGTATTCAGCTATTTCCCTCTGAACTGCTTCTCAAATGTCCCCACTCACTCCACACAAACGTTGTGGCTTATTTTAAGAATGGCACCAAACATGGATTCCACAGTCAGTGCAAAATATCAGCAGATGCTAACTTCCAGATCTTGGGGAGGAAAGGAAAAGACGTCAAAAGAAGATAGACTTTTTGCCTTTGATAAAGGTTGAAAATCTTACTTGTGATGCATTTCCCAGCTGGATGAGCATAAATACTGAATTTTTTTACACAAAGCATTACATTGACCACAAATAAGTTATCTGACTCTTAATAAGTTTGAATACTCATGACTGTGGATAAACTCCCAGCAAGCACAGTGTTACTGATTTCTTCATCCACAGCTGTCCCAGCCTTGGGAAAACCGTCACGGTGCTAGACCAGGAAGCTGGCCTTCCAATGTTGGGCTAAATAAAAATGTACTCTATTGGTCGCCACCCCTAGTGCCTTAAAACCAAAACACTGAGATAAATAACACGAGAGTATTTATAAGCGTGTGTAGTAACAACTTGTCCTCCGAGCTGAGAATATGCTGATGCTACCACGTGGAGGCACGTGGGACGCCTGCTCAGAAGCAAATTTGAGAGTTGCTTTCAAGGCCAAGCGAGTGGCCCCCTCGCTCCAGATTCTGAAACGCCAGGATACCCACCACGGCGCTGGTAAAGCCATCACAAGCTCCCGAAACATCTGACTGTGATGTAGACCAGGCCTGGGAGCAGCCCGGGTTTCACTGCCAGCAAAGCCTCCTCCCCGTGTTCCCCACCATCCAGATGGGGAAACTTAAACACCTGAATCCTCCAAACAAGCAGTTTAAAGAGGACAGATGATTTTACATCACTGTGCTGTTTCTGCTTTGGACACCAGACTGCGGGCCTTGGGGAGGGCCCAGCCCTGTGTCCTACCCCTGAGATAAAGTTTCCAATTTGTTTGCCAACAAGACGGAAAGTAGAGAAACCACTTGAATTCTTACTGCCATCCAAAATTTTGGAGACTTGCTTTTAGAACCTCTAGTGGTAAGGATGGAAGACAGAGAAAACTAGTAATATAATCAGAGACCTTTTTGCTTCTCATTTAAAAATCTACTAAATTAATCAAACATTTACCAAAATACCTACGTTATGAAAGAGTCCATTCTGTTTCACTGAGGTACTTTCAAAGCACTTGTTTCACTGAGGAAATTTAAAAGATATTATTTGGCAATCATTCTGAGAAATAATTTAATTCTTAACCTCATGTTTAAGACAGCCTTCTGGAATGCCATGGAGGCTCCTTCTCCACAAATATACCCTTATCCACAGGGTATATTTAAACCACCATTTCTCACCAACTGGCCACAGTCTGCTTCTGTGCCTTCCAGTGGCCGCTCTGATGGGTCCTCAACAGGCAGTCTTGTTTGAGGAAGCGTGGCAAGAGTGGGTGGGGTGGGCACTGAGAGAAACTGAGGCCTCCTGCCTGACGCTTTCCACCTTCCTATGTGTCTGTCAAGATCCAGCTCAAATGTCAATCTCTTACTGAAACCTCTACCGATTGCTCTCCTGAAAATAAACTCTCCCACATTTCAACCTCCCAAACATGCCATCTGTTCTATGTCATCATGTCACACAGCAGCAGGGTGTCATGTGGAAGCGTGGGTTTGGGAACTAGAAAGATCCAAGGTTAGCACTGACATTTACTAGCTCCTTGACCTGGGATAAGTTCCTTAGGCTCTCTGTGCCACGGTTCCCAGCCCTGCAGATGGGGACTGCTGGTAATTCCCGCCCTAGAGAGCTGTAACGAAAGCAGACAAGTGAACCGAGTGCTCAGCAGCACGCCTGGCACTCTGCAGACACGGACGGAAAAGGGAGTTGAAGCTAGCTGTCGGCAGCCCCCGAGTCTCATTCCTCTCCAGGGCTGGGCCCCCGGCCACCGGCAGTAAGGACTTTGAGACCCAAATCGATGTTGACCCCCTCCCTACGATTTCATTCCTTGGGCACACGCAGCTGTTGTTTTCCACTCGATGTAGTGGCTGAGGCTGCAGCAGGGGGGACATCTTGAGGAGGCTCTGAACTTACACGTGGGTGGGCATATTAGCCAACCACCCGCTAGGCACTGCACCAAGGGCTTTATTTACATTAGCCCATTAAGTTCTCATCACTCTAAAAGGTAGACGCAGATGAGGATGAGGAACTTGGTGTCTGTGTCTGGGTCTGTCCCATTCCCGAGCTCTTGTTCTCACCCCCTAAATCTGATGCCTCTCTCAGAAGAGCATAGGAAGAGAAACTTCCACCTGGGCTAGGAGGGGGCAACTTAACATTCTCTGCAGCTTGCAGAGAAAAGCTCAGGGTGTGATGTGAACTTCCTACCCAAGAGTGCATTATGACGTATGAAGTCCTCCATATACATAATGAGCATAAAAATATGTACATTATTTGTAACAAAAAAATAAGGCTTTCTTAATAAGGTTGTTTTTTGGGGGTTTTTGGTTTACGGATACAGAGATAACTGTTGCTGGGATTCAACATGGGTTTAACGTCTATTTCCACGTTATCCCCTTAGCTTAGTGCAAGCAGTCAACCTCAGCTTCTACTTCGCAAGGGGCCAGTGTCTCCTGTGACTGAGCCATCCCGTAGGCATGAGGGCTCACAAAGTGCGAGTCAAAAGGATTTCCCAGGAAGCATCAGAGCATTCTGAACCTTGCAGGGACAAGGCCAACATAATTCAAAGTGAATCCAATCCTGCTCCATCCTGCTTTATCCCATCTCTCCCTCATCGTCAGGGAAGAGATCTGCCTGGAGGGATCAAGGAAAGAGAGCAGAGAAGTGCACTGGGAAACGGAGCTCTGCCCCCAGTGTCTTGTTCCCTGGGAACACCTCTGGGCATTCCTGCTCTGGAGGAAGTTGAAGAGATGGAACAGAAAGGGGGCAGCTTGGTTGGCTTGAGACACTTCCGAGGTCAACTCACAAGAAGCGCAGGTAATGAAAAGACCAAGGATAAAAGTATTACGGGAAGGCAAATGAGAAAAGGAAAATATCATTCAGAAGCCAGGATCTCCGGTGTTTTAGAAACACTGAGTCAGAAACCTCCTCCTAATAGACATGTTTCACTTAATATGTCTAAACGGGCCTCTCTTCCTGCACCTCCCCTGTCTGTCCATCCACCTACTTGCTCAAGCTAAAAATCGAGGAGACATCCTGTTCCTCTCTTTCCCTCACCCTCCACTACTGATCCACCCATCAGCCTTGTCCAGCCACGTACACTGGCCCCTGACCATGTGCTCTATTTCTGTCCACACATCTCCACCAGCACCCCTACAACATGCAGTGCCTTGGCAGCTCCTCTGGGCTAAGAACATGTTGGGTAGGAAACCCCAGGGTCCTGCGCACCAAATGGGGTCAAGAACAGGTTGATGTGAGCTCTGAATACTCACAGCCCCTTGTATCCGTAGATTCCTCCCCTCAGTGAAGCATGGCCAGACGAAGCCAGTCAGGGCCCTGATGGCCAGGGAAGGACAAGGCTGCCCTTGGGTCTGCCTACAACACCCCTCCTGACTGAGGAGACCCATTTCTCTCACCTCCAAGTCACCCATAACTGGCCCATAACCCTGCAGTGGACCCCTGTCACCCTGCTTGCTCCCCCATAATCTATCCTTTTCCCACCCCACTCCCCTCCCTGCACCCAGAATGACCTTTTAAAAATATAAATCAGATCATGTCACCACCATGCCTAAAACCTCCCTGTCGCACTTAGAATGAAATCCCAGCTCCCTGCCCTCACAGACTACTTCAGGGGCACCTGAGGACTGGGAAGAGGGCCATGTACTTTCAGCGAATATAGATGGGATTAACAGCATGGGCTTTGGCATCAGACAGCCTGGGCTCAGATCCTGTTTAGCTACTGACTATCTCTGTGAATTTTTTTTTTTTTATTTAAAGACTTTATTTTTATTTATTTGGCAGAGAGAGAGATAGCAAGAGTGGGAACACAAGCAGGGGAGTGGGAGAGGGAGAAGCAGGCTTCCCGCCGAGCAGGGAGCCCGATGCGGGGGGCTCGATCCCAGGACCCTGGGATCATGACTTGAGCCGAAGGCAGACGCTTAACGACTGAGCCACCCAGGTGCTCCTATCTCTGTGAATTTGAGCAAGTTCCTTAAACACCTCTCCAAACCCTAGTTTCCTCATCTATAAACTGGTGATGATCTTATAAGTACCATCTTACTTGGGGTGTCCGGGTGGCTCAGTTGGTTAAGCGTCTGACTCTTGATTTTGGCTCAGGTCATGATCTTAGTGTTGTGAGATTGAGCCCGGTGGTGGGCTCCATGCTGGGCATGGAGCCTGCTTGAGATTCTCTCTCTCCCTCTGCCTCTCTCCAACCCCCTCCCCACCCCTGGCTCACACACACTCTCTAAAAAAATAAAGAAAGAAAATAAATAAGTACCTGTCTTACAGAGTTTGTATCAAGCACTCTGTGCATTCACATTCAATATTAGTGGATAAAAATAATCACAATAATGGAAGCATTAACTAATTTAAAGCCAGGGTCTGAATCTTCAGCTATAAGCTTTTCATACACCTCCTTAGCTGCCAAGCCACACTGTCTACACACTAAATATGTTAGAAGTTTACTTGTAGAAGGCAAGCTAGCAATTGAATGGAATAATAAAACTATAAAACTTATAGCTAGAAAATATCCAGAGTACCACAACATGATTCTCTAAGGTTTTACAGTGCCAAGAGAAATTTAGAAAGCTCTTATTTTATGTTGTTGCACAACTACTGAGATCTGCTCCCATTTTGAATTTAAGTTGAGAAAGAATAGGAAAAAACTAAAGCAATCACTGAAGAACTTTCTGATCATCTGAAAGCCTGCTCCTTATTCAGAGTATGACTCATACCCACAATGTCCCTGACTTGCAATTGTCCATCTCCTCTGGAGTTGGGACACCCGTATTGCTCAGGAAAGCCATTATATTTACAGGCAACGCCAATTTTTATAAGGAACATCACATGAAACCAAAATTCGTTTTCTATTCATGAATACCCACTAGCCCGTGTTTCACCCTCCTCAGATGTCATGTAAAATTTCTTCCACATGATAGTCTTTAAATAGCTGTAGACAACTGCCTTGTTCTCCACTAAGTAGTCTCTCCTACAGGTTAAAGTTCCCGGGTCCTTCAATCCTTCCTCAAGCACGTCTGGACTCCATAATCCTGGGCATATTTTTCTGAGCATGCTGGTCTGTGAATGTCCCTCTTGAAAGGGGCCCCTCAAAGTACACACTATCCTCCAGGAGTAGTCTTGCCATAATGAACAGAGTAAGATATCACCTCCTTCATTTTGGACATTGTATTTTCATTGATATAATCAAAGATCACATTAGATTCACTGGCAGACACAGTGACTTGCTTACAGTCAACTAAAACCACCATGCTTCTCATATACATGTTCTCGCATCAACCTCTGTCTGTTTGGTCTTTTCCAACCACAACCAGGATTTTACATGTATTCCCTATCTCCTTCATTTTGTTGGCATCTCTTTACTATTCTAGCCTCTCCAGGTCATTTTGGATTATGGTTCTAGCATCCATGGTCTAGTATATATAGTTTCATGTCACACAAGTATTGGATTATCAGGTCATCCATATCCTCATGCTAGTCACTGACAAAGCTGTTGAATGGGGCTCTGCCATCTGCCATCCAGACCTGCTGCCGGCCCCACAGGGGCTGACTGAACTATCATTCTTTATACACATTCTGTGGAAGACACACCCTCGGGTCACCCCCAATGACTCATGCCCTTGTGTCATCCCTTCCCTGTGAGTGTGCAACCTGTGACTTGCTTCTAGCCAACAGAACATGGCAAAGGTCATGGCATGTCACTCCCCTTGACTTACATTAGATGAGATTACATTACTTAATGCTGTCTCAGCATACTGGAACGAGAGACTCCCTTGCGGCTTTGAAGAAGCTGCAGTGTTGTCAGATGGTCACATGGCAAGGGTCTACAGGAGGCCTCTAGGCCAGTACCGCTCCTTCCCCCCAAAAGACCCCAGCAAGCTCAATCTCACATTTGCAAGGACATGAATTCTGTCAAGCACCTGAGGGAGCATAGAAATGGAATTTCCCCAGTCAAGCCTCTGATGAAACCTCAGCCCCTCACTGGCATGGTACCCTGGTTAGGCCCTGAGCAGAGGCCGCAAGCCTTGCCCAGACACCTGATCCACAGATACTCTGAGATAAGAAATGGGTGTTGTTCTAAGCTGCTGAGTTTGTAATTTGTTACATAGCATAGAAAACCAGTATCACCAATAAATCCACCTAACTGTGCTGTAATCCAGCACCTATTTTCTCTGTCTTGTTCTTAACAGCATCAGTAACAAATGCCTTGGTAAAACCCAGATATGCTATTTTCCATTCACTTAGTTTAATAATCTAATAACTCTGTTAATGTGCAGAAATAAGATTAGGTTCACCTGCCTTCTTAGGGAACTCATTCTGATGATGGCTGCTTTCCTGAAAGCTCACAAATTATCCAAATATATCACAAAATATTGTTAAAAACAATCTCGTTTCAGGCTTGAAGACAAATTCCCTATTCTACACAGTGTGTCTACACATCTATTTCCTCTTTTTGAAAATCGGGATTATTTTGCTTATAGGCAGTCTCCTGATACTCTAAAATTCTCTTGATTTTAAGTTACCTGAGGGCAAAGACCATCTGGGCTTCTTTGCATACCCCAGAGTGCTTAGCATAGCATCTTTCACATAGTACTTTCAACTTAAAAGCTGTAAAAATAGTTTATGACTGAAAAATACTATTAATATATGGTTGCCACAAATCTTCAGAAGGAGACTTAATTTGAGCCAAGGATTTTCAATTTACATGGATGACCTGGATGAGAGTAAAACTCAGATTTTATATGCAAGTCACATTCTTTCTGTCCCCTGTGGCCTTACGGATATTGTGACGGCCAACCATCCATCTGCTCATGACACTTAGAAATAGGAATCCCTGTGACCTAAGCAAATTAATCTTGCTTTCAAAGGAGCCCAATTTATAATGACGTTGAAAGAGCTAGGCACTGAGAACATCCAAATTCAGCAAATATTTAATGGACTGCCTTTGAGTGCTGTCTACAAATTCATAGTTAAAACGCTTTTCAAGATATGGAGCTTAATCTACCTTCCCCTTGAGTGTGGGTTGGACTTAATGACTTATTTTTAAAGAGCAGAATATGGTGGAAGTGATGGTATGTGACTTCTGAGGCTAGGTCATAAAAGGCATGTGGCTTTTTCTTGTGCTTTCTCTTGGATCACCGGCTCTGAAGTCAGCCAGCTGCCATACTGTGAGAACACTCAAGCAATTTCACATTGTGAGGAACCAAGGTCTCTTGCCAACTGCGGCCTCCTGCCAAGAGCCATGTGAATGAGTCATCTTGGAAGCAGATCCTCAGCCCCAGTTAAGGTTTCAAGAGGACTGCAGCCCTGGCCAATATCTTGACGCAACCTTACAAGAGATACTGAGCCAGAATCACCCAGCTAAGCCACTCCTGAATTCCCAATCCACAGAAACTGTGAGATAGCACATGTTTACTGTTTTAAGTTGCCAACTTTTAGGGTAATTTGTTATAGAGTAGTCAATAACTAATACGAATAAATTCAGAATTTTCACTTACCTTGCAGTATTGTAAAGTTCTTGATAAGCTGACCATGCTTGGAGTCTACCAGCTTCATTTCTTCCATAATCACTGATAAGTTGGCTACTTCAGTGTCTAACCTTGACCTCATCATATCTTGTTGCATCCTAAGAGAAACAGAATCCAAACGGATGTTGGCCAGTGTGTTATTCAAGGAGGTCAGATCATCTGTGTGTTTGGCCAGTGTATCTGTGCATGTGGTCCTGACTTCATTCAGATTGCTGGTCAGCATCCGCAGGTAGTGGGCAGTGTAACTGATGTTGCTAATGATGTTCACAATATCCGTCTCAAAGAGCTGGAAGCGTTCCTCCAACTGGCTGAACTTGATGGCCGTTCTATTCTCCGCATCCTTGTGTACATCCTGCAGGTCTTTCAGGTTCTGCTCATTGGCTTGTGAGGCTGTGGTGATGTTGTCCATCTGACCTGTGAATGAATTGAGCTGGCTGTTCATATCCTCCAGGGTGTCGTTGTTAGCTTTGGCCAAGGCAGAGTTATTGGCAGCCAGCGTCTGTAAGCTCTGCACTTTCTCCTTCAGCCAATCAGTGTCCTTCTTGGCTTGAAGGAAAACCTGCTGCAGATTTTGGAAGTCATTCTTGATTCGCTGGATAGCCTGGCTTGTGTCATCCACAGACCGCTGCAGATTAGTGATGAGGTTCCTCTGCTGCACCTGGGTCAGGTTCAGGTTGTTGAGGTTCATAATGACCACGTTATGAGAGTACATTTGGCTCTGCAGGTTGCCCTGCAGCACGCTGGTGTCTTGTTGCAGATTGGTGACGTAGCCATTATACGCCTGGAGGGTCTTGTTTACGGTGGTGATGAGGAAAGAGTTATTCTCCAAAGTTTCTTTCAGTTGACTTTGCCTGTCCACCAGTGCATCCCCACTCGCCTGTAACTTCTCCAGAGTATCTTTGTTCTTGCTGGTTTTCTCTGTAATCTCATGAAGTTGCTGACGAAGATCCAGTATGTCTGATCTGAAGGTAGAGAGTTCTGAGTTGGTGCTCATGGCTTTCTTCCCAGTTTGGTCCCCTGGAATAAGACATATTTATTACTTTGGTTGGTGGTATGGAGCAATGATCAGGTGAGGTCAAAGATCCCAAAGAGAGTTAACTGGTATGCACTGTTATTTCAGAGATAAAATTGATATGTATATGCAGAGTGCTCTGCATTAGTAAAACCCACATACCTATTAAAACTGGGTCCTGGGAAATTGGGAGGGGTGCTAACTTTGTAAGCACTTTTCTCAAAGAAGGAGGGGGATTTTGCCAGATTCTAGAGCACTGGGCAGGGTGTCAAGAAGGAAATAACCTACTGTTTATTAAATTCACCATTAATTCTTCCCCAAAAAAACAAAAACAAAAATCAAAGGATAGAAATAATTTTTTAATTTTTTAAAATTGATTTCTATAACTCTTCTATGCAGTCTAGAATATTTCAAATAGGAATTTACTGAACATTTTATAAAAGAGCTTTTATTAAAGTGTATTTGTGGTCCTTTCTAATCAGGATTCGTCTTCAGATTTTAATTGGCACAGAGTGGTTTTTTGGGGAAGAATTCAACTCCAAAATTGCTCCTTAACATTAAAATGTAGAAGTCTTTAAATTAAATCATGAGGAAAGACTCAACACACAACACAAAAATTTAACAACCTTCTGGGTGAATGTGAATTTTTAGTAGTATCATTCTAAATAGCTGAGGTCATTTAACATAGAATTAGAGGATTTAGTTTAATGCACTGTTCATTCTTGTTGCAGATTACCTAATTTTTTCAGGTCACTTTCCACTGCTGTAAGCTTGTCATCATAGGTTTGGCGAGATGTCTCCATGCCACCCGTAACATTGTCCATTTTTTCTACAACTAAGATTTGGGAATTAAGGATTAGTACACACACCTGCTCACATTTTATTTTTCAGTTTCGACAAAAAAAACATTTCATTAGAGAATAAAGGAAACAGATTGAAACAAAAAGTATAAATGAAATCAAATATGGGGAAAAAGCCATTCTTTTAGAAAAATAACTTGTCACAAAACCCAGTGGTAGTTTACTTGGTTGAGAGTTGTATGTTCTTAACTGTTCTTAGGATTCTGTATTGCCTTGGATGTGTTAGATGTTGTTGGGAACTCAGTTTTAATTTTTATGTATTATATAAGCCCTCAATCTGTATTATTTTCTAAAGTAATTTTCATAGATGGAGGTATAACACTGTGATCATTTACAAAATTTTATCACTTATCAGGCTCCCTGCCATTCCTAGAAGGTGGTATGCACTTATCTGGAAGGAAAGTCCATAGTAAAGAACACCTAGCTTACTTCTATAAACAGTCTTTGTAGAAGGAAGGGAAAGAAAGTCAAGAGTGTTTGTCACTCTTTCATGAAGCCTGAAAAGTCTGCTTCTCCTTAGTGACAAGCGAATCTGCACTTTATCATTTCCCAAGAAGATGCCTACATGGGTTTCCAGACAATTATTCATGAAGAAGAATTTTTTTTTAGCAGCATTTTTTTGATTGTACCTGAAAGGGAAAGAGTTAGTGATACAGTGTTAAATAAAAGCTCCTGTTCTTATTTGTTCTTGGAAGGCAGTAATTCTTTATGGTTGTGAATACAAGTTTCTTTCTAAAATACTGTGTAAGAGTGTGTTTCTCTACATTTGTATCTTTGGGGTAAATACCCAGTAGTGCAATTGCTGGGTCGTATGGTAGCTCTATTTTCAACTTTTTGAGGAACCTCCATACTGTTTTCCAGAGTGGCTGCCCCAGCTTGCATTCCCACCAACAGTGTAGGAGGGCTCCCCTTTCTCCGCATCCCCACCAACATCTGTCGTTTCCTGACTTGTTAATTTTAGCCATTCTGACTGGTGTGAGGTGGTATCTCATTGAGGTTTTGATTTGGATTTCCCTGATGCTGAGCGATGTTGAGTACTTTTTCATGTGTCTGTTGGCCATTTGGATGTGCACCCCGATGTTTATAGCTGCAATGTCACAATAGCCAAACTATGGAAAGAGCTAAGATGTCCATCAGCAGATGAATGGATAAAGAACATGTGGTATATATATATAATGGAATATTATGCAGCCATCAAAAGGAATGAAATCTTGCCATTTGCAACGACATGGATAGAACTGGAGGGTATTATGCTGAGCGAAATAAGTCAATCAAGAGAAAGACATGTATCATATGATCTCACTGATATGAGGAATTCTTAATCTCAGGAAACAAACTGAGGGTTGCTGGAGTGGTGGCGGGTGGGAGGGATGGGGTGGCTGGGTGATAGACACTGGGGACGGTATGCGCTATGGTGAGTGCTGTGAAATGTGTAAGACTGTTGAATCACAGACCTGTACCTCTGAAACAAATAATACATTATATGTTAAAAAAAAAAAAAAAAGAAGATAGTAGGAAGGGAAAAATGAAGGGGGGGAGATCAGAGGGGGAGACGAACCATGAGAGACTATGGACTCTGAGAAAGAAACTGAGGGTTCTAGAGGGGAGGGGGATGGGGGGATGGGTTAGCCTGGTGATGGGTATTAAAGAGGGCACGTACTGAATGGAGCACTGGGTGTTATATGCAAACAATGAATCATGGAACACTACATCAAAAACTAATGATGTAATGTATGGTGATTAACATAACAATAAAATAAATAAATTGATTAGTTAAAAAAAAAAAAGAAGAGTGTGTTTCTCTGGAAGTGACTCCTGTGAGATCCAACTTCTAGCAGCTTGAGATCAAGTCTGTCTGGGTACCACCAATGGCTTTCTGAAAAGAATGACTTTATTTTTTTTAAGCATGAATAGATTTTGTATATTAATTGTGAGGTAATGGGGCCAGTTTATTTTTATTCATCAAGTGTCCCACCCATGCATGACTATACGAGAAGATTCTCCTGGCTCCTATCAGGAAGCAGAAGTATGCTCCCATGTTCTCATACAGACGTATGACCCAAAGTGAACCAGCCCCGTGGCTCCTAGCACCTTCCCTAGAGAAGCCTGTCATGCTCTCCCCCTCAAGCTTCTAGAGTGTGGCTATAATGAAATGTGTGCATTGCACCAAATGCTCTTTCTCACCCAAGCCCTTCCATGTGCTCTTCTTTCTACCTAGAATGTTCTTCCCTGGCCTCTTCACCAAGTTAAGCCCTACTTGCTCCTCAAGACTCGGCTCATCACTTTCTGTGGGTAATTTTTGCTGCGGTGCATCTTGCAGAATTCTCTTGGCAAGCAGTCCTTTCTCTGCTATAGGACTTACTTCACTGTGTGGTCCTGGCTTGTTTACTATTAGATCCTTTAAGGCAGGAAAATTTGCATTCAGTTTCATCTGTAGCTCTTAGTGTGTGGCACTTAGTAGGTGTTCAACAAATATTTGTTTATTATGCTACTTACTTACATCAGTGAGAGTCTGCCTGCTGGCTCCTGAGGCCTGTGAAAAACTGGCTGAGCTAGAGGTCATGCAAACATACATAGATACAAACATACATACAAAGACATACAAACCACCCCCTGGGAAGCCTCAGCACTGTCAAGGAGTACAACATCCAGCTGAATTACCACTGCTTTTTTTTTTTAAGTGACTATATAGACAAGAGAGGTACGATTATAATAATCTATACCTTAAGACTGTTAGATTGACATGCACATTTGTAAATCCCCAGAACTTTTGAAGAACACAATGTTTCATCTGCATTTTAGCAAAGTTAAACTTTAAAAAAAAAAAAAAAAAGTATAAAATGTTGATGAGTTAAGATTCAGTTTTGATCCTCAAATCAAAACACATGCCTCAGTCTGTCCTCAAACCACACACAGGATCTTCAGTCCTGCCCTTTTTTTCCCGGAAGCTGAAGAAACTTCTAAATATGCTGACAGGCAGTCATTTTCTACCCTCTCTAATTTTCCTTCCATTTTAGTTTTAAAAAACACAGAACTGTCATGGACTGAGAATTCAGGTTTGTGTCAAGGGAATAAATACATTTGTTAAAGACAAAACAAACACCTGTCAGGTTTCTCTCTGGTGCAGCGAGGCCCCGGCCACCAGCGCTACTGAACTGGTTACACGCACTGGGCCTTGTGGCTCTGCGTTTAAAAATAGGATCTGGGTCTAAAGCTGCAAACTTCAGGGCTGCAGAGCTGGCAGCTTGCTATTGCCTACGAACACTGGGCTGAGGGGCATCCAGAACCAACACTTGCTGAAAGAGCACACAGCATTTTCGTCGGTTCTTACTCTTACCTTATCAGCTCAAGTTGTCAATCAGGAAAACAGTGGCAGAGCCATCCTCCCTCCCCCTAGAAACTCCCAGTCTACTGATGCAGACCCCAGTTTATAGATCCCTCTGATGTGAGGAAGACGGACATGAAACAGAAGAGTTCCTAGCAGTCTGTTTTTTCATGGGCTTCCCTTTATTAGAAACTGTTTCTTGACAGAGAATTTTTCTTCAGAATATCACTGCTTCGGATATCATGCCCAAAGAGTTGGCCCTCTTCGAGTACCTAAAGCCTAATCCTCTAAAATAATCTGACAGTAATACCTTTTCTATAAAAGCCTTTTGGTACCATCCCTTGGCCTGGGCCATTAACCTCCTTCTCCCTTGTCATAATTCCACCCATCCTTCAGGGTCCACTCCAATCTTACCACCCCAACGTGCTAAGCCTTCCCTGATGATTGGATTTCATACCACACCAATAATAACAGCCTCTATTTATCCAGTGCCTACTCTTTAAGAGGTGCACTGCACCATCACCACAGTTAATCCTTAAAACTGCTATTTTACAGGTGAAGAAATTGAGGCTCAGAGATGTTCAGTAACTTGCCCAGAGTTACACAGCTTGTAAACGACTAAGTGAGATGGCAGGCCAGGAGAGCTAATTCCAAAACGAATGCTTTCTCTAGAATTCCACATTGCCTCTTATTTAGTACTTCTTTTTCCTCAATATAGTTACCTCCCACAAGAGACATAGCTCATGGTCCAGGCCCTGAGGACAAGGAACGAGAGCAGGGCCAAGAGCTCCTGCCTGGTGCTCACGGGTGTCTGTCCCAGACTGTGGTCCTGAGGGGGAAACACGCCCCTGCATGGGTACCTGGGACTTCCGGGAATACCAGCTGCACTCCCCTGGAATGCAATAAAGACATTCCTACCTTGAACACCATTTCAGGTTTCATTACAAAAATATCGAAGATCTGGTTGTCGGGTGTTACCCTGGCTTCTAACAGTAGCCACCCAGTGTGATTTGATGCCCGCCAGGAAAGCCTACAGATCCAGATGTCACTGCTACTTTAGCAGAGCTTAGCAGCAAGGTAGACATTCTATGACTAGGAATATTGAGTTAAAGGAGATTCGTCTTGAGAAAGAGTCAGATCTCTGTCTTTCTTCTTTATCCTAATTCCCCTAAGACGGATGCCTGCTGGGCAGGACAGCGGAGTACGATTTTCCTGTTCAGGGAATGTTCTGGAAGAAACATGATCCACTGAACTTAAGACATGGCTTCTGCCATGGAAGCTCCATGACGGAGAATAAAGAGCCCAAGGCAGAGAATGCCCCAAGCCGGAACAGTCCAAGAACATGGTTTCTGTAAAGCAGCTGATGAGCCTCAGGGTCGCAGCCACTGTACAGCCCTGTGCGGGTGACTCAGCAGTTCCCTGCCTTGTGCAGCAAATTCTCTAGAAGGAACTTCGGTTATATCCTAACTCACGGTTGTGTAAGTGACATGAAAGGAGAAGTAAAAAACTGTTCTGAGAAGAACAGTATGGAGTTGCCTTTGCCAACTCCGATACATAAAGCAGTTTCTATTTTATTTCCTAACTTCTCCTTCAGAGAAATACCTCCTTTCACTGAATATTCTTTTTTTGAAATGGAGATAGTTTCTCTAGACTTCAAAGGGAGATGTGGGAAAGGAGAACTAGGTCTTATCTTTCTCCCTCTTCCAGTGTGGGGTCACTAGAATCTTATCAGCAAGAGAGAAGAATTGCTGTACAAGTAAAAAGAAAACACATCTGGAAAATATCCACATTTTAGTTCATTAAGACTATGTTTGGAAACCAAAACTGTATGTTGTATTATCTTATATTTGTCAGTAGACGCCTGAGGGATGGGGGCCCCTGAGGAGGGAAAAGGGGCAAGACCATCATCTCGCATCCACTTGTACTTGCTCCCTCAGTGTCTCCCTGCTTCATCCTGGACAGATTACACCCACAGAGCAGGACATGCCGACCTTCAGGATCTTAGACTTCTAGGTAGGGCTCTGAGTGGTAACAATGCCTTAGGTGCAGAATGGCTTGGAGGTCCCTGGACATTGATCGATCATCTTTACAGAAGTCGGCCCTCATCTACAATCCATCCATCCATCCATCCATCCATCCATCCATCCATCCATCCTCCCTCTCATTAATTTATCCAGTAACTTTACTTGGTGCCTAAGAAGTACCATGAGGCTAGATGCTAGTGGGAGATAGAACAAACTAAAGATACGAGTCTCTTGTCTTCAAGGAACTTAGAGTTTGGGTGGTGAGACAGACAAGCCCACTGGCCATAATGATAGAGTATGACAGGGGCTAAGAGTAAATAGGGGAGTGCTATGGGAACAAACAGGAGGGCCAACTCAGCCTTCAGGGGCTTCTTGCAGGTTGTGGGTCTAAGTGAGACATGAAGGCAAAGGAGCCTTTTAGGTGGAGAGCAGAGAAAAGGTGTTCCCAGCAAATGGACCAGCCCGTGCACAACATGCCAGAGCTGAGAAGGGTTTTCTAGTGTCATAAAAATGAAGGAAATATCTATACTTGAAAAACAAACAAACAAAAAAACCCCTCTCCTTTGGAACTTTCTGTGTAATTCTAAAGGCACAAAGATCCTAGATCTTACTTCTTTGCAGAAGTAAAAATTACAAAATACCATATGGTGGTATGCTCTTCAAACCTCTGTCAACTCTTTCAGTAGTTAAGTGTTTGCTTTCATGATATCACACAGTACTGAGCCCTAAAGGTACTTATTAAACAGCTGTTTGATTCCAACCTTCTCCTTTATCTGGGTTTCCTGAGAAAAGTCAAGGAGAAGAGAGTAGTGACCTAAATAACCTGGTAAAGGAGGAGAGTCAGTCTGAATTACCCAGGACATAAAAGACCCTCCTTTTCCCCACTAGGCTCGCTCCCGCACCCTTTGTCCTGCCTTGCCACAATTTAATAATCTTTCTTGACGCTTACTTTGTTAATCCTAGTTTGGATTAACTAATCACAAATGTATAAAACGACCTGGTGACTTTCCAGATTTCCATTGCTCAAATTCATCAGTCAACACCCTACAGGATGCACACAATTTTACATGTGTGTGGCCTCAGAGATGGGACTTTCAAGCCTCAACTATACTGAGTATTTTTAACATTTTGCCATTCTACTGGCTACAGCTGTATAAATGCAGTTATGAAGAAGAAGAAACACAGAAATATAGCCGCTATCTCCTAGGACCAACTACTGGACAGGCGGTTCAATGACATCATCTTTGCTCATCCCAATCACCTTGAAAAGTGGCATTACTAATTGCCACTTTAAGAAACAGGAAACTCAAAGAGGGTATGATTCATACCCAGGTTACATAGCCATGTGGAGGACTTAGCATGATGCCTAGCATGTCAGCAAACACTTAATAAACATTCACAATTGTATTACAAATGGCAGAATCAAGAGTGAGCTTGGATCATCTGGCTCCAAAGCCTATTCTCATTTCAAGACATTGGGTTTCCTCAGGAAACCTCTAGACGCTGGGAGAGAGGAGAGAGGAGTTACAGGTTGGAGGGAATTCACTTTGAATCTTTCTCTCCCCAAGGGGAGAAAGTCTATGAGCCAAGAAACAGAGAAGGGAACACGTGGGAATGCTCCACTGTTAATCCGTCAGTTCAGAGGGAAGGCAGCCGGGATGGTTGCTGAGTGAAGGTTTTGAAGATCAGCAGCCCCCACGTCTGCCTCTTGCTGAAACCAGACGACATGTCTGTGTCATGTGTCTTTGATGGGAAGGCTTCCATGGCTGTTTTCTATAAAAAGGTTTATGCAGCTTGTGATTCTGAGTCATGACACCTTCTACCTGTGGTGTCTGGAACGGGTGTGGTGGGGGGGAGGGGAAGGGCAAACCCACTTTGTCTGCAAGTCTGAAGGATTTAGGCCAAAATCTTCCACTGACCTTAAACCAGACAAACTGGAGGGATACCTAACATCCCATAAAGTATTGTTGGGGTGGCAGCGCTCCCTCTATGTTTAACTTCTACAGGACAATATTTTTATGGCGTTATATAAACAACAGTGGTCACAGTAAATGTGCTGAAGAGGAAAAAAGGGAACTAGCTGCCCAGTCCCTGGTGTGAAGTAAGTCGTATCTCTGGAGATCTTGTGTTTGGCTTACCCTTGGTCAGTATAATTTTCCTGTGTGCTGACTCCAGGGTTTCCACAGGACCTCTTAGAGATAAGATGAAAAAAGACTGAGGAAGAGGGTGGAGCTAGAAACAGGTAGGAAAACACAACAGTGAGGAAAAATCTTTATAACTTATAGAGGACCTTTATGGTTGTTGAAATGCATCAAAAGGACTCAGATCCCACAGCTACAAGAAGCTCAAGACAACAAAGTTTATGATGTCGCTTACTTGTGCATTTGAGTTGTATTAATGAGATACTTCATACTTGAAAACATGTTTTTTTTTTTCATGTTTAAGTTAATAAAGGGAAACCTGCCATTTGGAAAGAAAAAGGAAAGAGTACTTACCTTTGTATCCCAAAATGGCTACTGTGATTGTTAGCAAGGCACACAAAATGTATAATAATATGATAGAAAACTTCAGTGCCCAGTTATTTTTACATTTGGTACATTGTGTTCCTTCCTGAATACCTGTAAGAGAAGTCAAATTTTAATAATAGTAACCAGAGATATCATTTTGAAAAGTATCTTTCTGCATGTTGCTTCAAATACTATGATGAAGAGTAATTTTTACATATGCCTTCCTATAGGATGAGTAGTATTTTATAAACATACCACTTTAGCAACATAAGCACTTTAAATATTGCCATTATGTTGTAATATAACGTTGTTGTATTTAATAATGACTTGGAAAAAGCACTTAACTTTGTCTCAGAATAATTTCAAATCCATTATAATTAGCATTTCACTAAAAATCTCTACATGGCAAAAGATTTTAAACACCCAAATGTACTTGTTTCAGCTCTTATTGGACCTATGGCAATTCAAACACAGCCAACCAGAAAAACTGCGAACTGTCCCTTGATGTTTGTTTCAGCGGTGTGCTTGAGCTAGTTCTCACTGGCTTACAAGAGTCAACTGTCAAATTTGTAGGAATTTGGGGAGCTGGTTGTTAAGCTGTTGGAAGCCTGAAATCAGCCCCGGAGGGAGTATTTGCACCATGGAAATTGGTGACCACCACAGACTGTGACAGCCCCCCGCCCCGCCACTGTTTTACCATGTCACTGGCTGTAACGCACTAACCTATAGCAGAAAATATAGGTAATTTTATGATTAAAATGTTCAATATATAACCATTTTTGTACATTATATGTATATAGAAAACAGACGCTGACCCTTATTTAAGTTATCACAGTGATTTGAATAACAACGAGGAAACTAAAAAAAAAAAAAAAACAACAGACATTTTTGTTGAGAGGAGGTAAATTTTGACCGCTCACTGTTCAACTTTTTGAAAAACATTCTAGTCTAAGTGGTAAACCACCATCACTTCTGCAAGTGACTCCAAAAACTAACCTATAAAAAGGGAACTTTCCATCAGATTGATTAGAAACACAGGAGACCAAGACTGTGGGCATTTTAATGTGAAAATCACACCGTAAGGAATATCGGGAGATCCCTTGTTTTCCTATCTGCATCTTTCTAATAGCATCTCACAGGAGCAACAGTACATAAAGGACTGATCTCCTATAATTGTGCTCAATAACTTTTGATGGGTAAGTCGTGAGGATTAAGCTACAGCCAAAGTTCCCCCCTTTTGGTTTGTAATTTTACGCATGGTGCCCTTCTTTAGTGAAAAGAGTTCTTCAGCTGTGTTTAATGCAAAATGATGAGAGAAACAGCATAGAACAATGACTCCAATTTAACTTTCAGGGTTTAACCAATCCCTCTGGTGTTCTGTGCTACAGACTCAAGGGGAGGGGGTTCGATCCATCTGTTCCATGACTTAAGCAGGGATTCTCAAACTCTGGGGTGCGTCGGACTTGTCAGAACAAAGCCTTTCTAATTCAGGAGGTCTGGGAAGGTGCCTGAGAATGTGAATTTCTAACAAGTTCCCAGGGGATGCAGACACTGCTAGTTTGGCCGCCATGCTTTAGAACAGTTCTTCTCAAACTGTAAAGTGCTTACAAAACACACTGTCAAATGCAGATTTCTGATTTAGTAGGTGTGAGGTAGGAGCTAAGATTCTGCATTTCTCACAAGGTCCAGAAGATGCTTAATTGGAGAAATACATTTTGAGGACCTAAGGATCATGCTGGATCAACCTTTGGTTAGCCAACCCTCTGAAGATGAAGCTATAAAATCCAACTCAAACAGACGAAGAGTAAATCAACTTCTCAGTATCAGTTTTTCCATTTCTTTTACCATGTTTCCTTTCCATCCTCCTTTAATCGACCCCTGGATGTCTCGGCACCACCTCTCCTGTCCAGTACTGACCTCGGTACCACCCCCGCCAAACCAAAACTCCAACTTCCACCAACGTCCATGTTTCCATCCAACCTAAATACTACCACTATCCCAATCCCCCACTCAAAGACACCTTCGAGTCTTCTCATATATTCTTTAATTCACTCAGTTGCCAGGCCCTGCTAATCTTCCCATGGGACGTTTTTATCACTCATCTCATCTGTAGGTTATTGCTGTTCATTTACTGCCCACACTGTACCAGATTCTGAGCTAGGTGCTTTCCACACGGCATCTTTAGTCGTAACCACCCTTCAAGGAGGCATGGTAGTGACAGCTGAGATGACATCCCATAGACACCACAGCCAGGATTCAAACCTGGGACTGTCCAACTTCAAGCACCATGCTCTCTCCACTTTGCCATGGTGACTCTCTCTGCTCATCCCTTCCTCTCCACTTCACTGCCATGGTCCTTGTGTGAGACCCTTTCATCTCAGTGGGAGCTTCCTCTTCCACTCCCACTGGAATCCAGCCTCACCCTGGACTCAGATACTGCTATCCTCATGACAATGCCAAAGAGGAAAAAAACAAAAACACTTCAACAGCTCCTCCTTAAATAAAGGATGAATGAACACACATACCCATCAGCTCTTAGACTCTCTACAATCTGGCAGCTTAAAATGAAACAAACACCCCTTACATCAGTCAGAGTGAAAATAGTTTTGGAACTAGGAAAAGGGGGAAGTGTAAGTAGACCCACAAACATGCCACACCTCATGTCCAGAACCCATAAAACTTGCTTTGGTGGCAACTGTAAGCACAGAAGGATGATAGACACAGCGATGTCGGACTGACCTCCCTTGGAAAGACTGGATGACGCTTTTGTGGCTGATGGGGAGTTTCATTCCTTTGGATTTTAGGACGGTGGTGGATGAGCTCTTTACGTCTCTCTAGGGCGATTTCTTGCATTCCATTACCAGAGCCATTCCATTAGAAGATTTGGTCACAGGGGAGGTTAGGGTAGATAAGAGAATCTAGGGTGAGAAAGTTGCTTAGAGGTCATCTGGTCAAGTGTCATTGTGTTATTGATGGGGAAAGTGAGGTCAACGAGGCAAAGCAAATCTGAAGTCACGCGTGCGCACTCTCAGGGCGAGGGTCCTTCCCTCCCGCTCTGCCCATGTGTGCTGCTGCTGTGTTTGCTGCTGGACCTCCCGGGCATGTGATCTTCAAGCAGATTGCTCCCAGACAGTTGTCACTGGTTCATATTCTGAAGAGCCAGGTCACTTCCTCACGATGTGCCCTTCTTGCTGCTGACCGTATCAAGCATTTAATCAATATCAGATGGCACCGCCTGGCCTCCCTTTCCACTTGACACACGTTCTGTGTCTTGTTTTTTCTCTCCCCAGAGACTTATTTTTAATAAGAATTCTGTTTTATCCTTCCCTCTCTGCCCTCCGCTGGGAGGACATCTGGCCAAACATACAGATGCCTACTACAAAGAGACCCTGCTGGCTCACGAAGCTGGGGGACCCCCTCCTCCTTGAACCGAGATGGTCACAGAAAACATCCAAGAGAGATATCCCCCTGTTACCAGCCTTTGTACTGTTTGTTTTCTCAGCATTACTTTCCAGAGACTGGGGGCTTTGTTCCTGTTGGGGGGGGGGGGGGTGGTGGGAAAGGCAAGGGAATCAACCTGCAGAGTGCTGCAGATAAGACATTCTAGCTCAGGAAGTGAAGCCATCTTGCCCCTTACCGCCAGGAGACAGCGTATTGAAAATCCTGGCCCAAACAGCACATTTGCAATTCAGCACGCCACAGACAGAACACGCCTGAAGGATCCCTGCGTTTCCATTGGTTATCCCTCTTCAATGAGCTCCCGCTGAACTTGATTCTTGGCTCATGTTTTAAATGTATTTTCCAGTGTCCAAGTCTTTATTATGCAAAAAAAAAAAAAAAAGAAAGAAAGAAAGTTTGGGGGCTCAGTGAAATCAGAATCACTCTGGTCAACTCCTTGGGCATTCCACGGAAGTTCAGGATAGGCTGACAATTTGGTCCCCAGGGCCCAAACTCAAAGTTCCCCGGGTTGCCCTGTTTCCAATAACACATGTTTAGAGTAAGAAGAGTGGGGGCCGGGTGGGGCCACCGATGAGGGGGCGGTGGTTAGCTGGTTGGAGAGAATAATTGGAACACTGCAGGAATGACAGTGCAAAGGGCCAGAAGAATTCACCAGCAGAGAATTCCTTTCTGCTGTGGTTCTCCATGAAGAGCCCTCCCAAGCGCTGTGGTCCAGGCTCTGATCCAGTCTGTTTTTCCAATCTTTTTTGCAGAACAAAAGAGTCTCCTTCATTCACTATCATATTTTTCTGCCATCACTGAAGGATGGCTTGTCTTTTGAAATGGACTCATGCTGATCAATCCCCTTCCCTGTCAGGTGAAGCCTGGCACTGTGGGCAAGTGTGGGACATTCCTGGTCTGTCTTAATTATCACAAGTGTCTACAGAGCTCGGTGGTGTTGCTGTAAAGATCATGTTACCAGAGAGAAGCTTCAAAAAGCTGGTGGGTTGCAAAATCCAGAAAACCACAGGTCTTGATCTGAGATTTGCAGTGACCTTTTCATGTGGTTTTTTTATAGTTATTAATCTACTGCCTGGTGGCATATATTCCCATAAGCCCATAAGAATGATTTGGCTCTAACAGTAAAACTGATGATTCAAATAAATTCCTATAATTAAAATGCCCTCAAAAGCAACAAAACAGTACGAGTTAACATCCTGGTTAGTTATTTGGATGTTATGTAATATCACTAGAACAAAAGTTAAATATATAAAACACTTTACCCCACAAATAATGAATTATTCCTTATTTATAAAGGCCATTTACTAAATAACAGAATATGGATTTAGTTAGCAACAAATTTTTTTTATTAATGAGTAATTTAGTTCCCCCAATATAAATCTCAGCCTTGGACACCTTATTACACCATGTTTCCTAAATGATGTGGAGAAGCATGAAAACAGAAGCAGGGTAAGACTTGGGAATGAAATAACTTTGTGCACAAAATAAATGAAGCCTCATAGCATCCCTGTATTCATAAAAGTGTATTCAAACCAGGAAAATTATTTAGAAGAGAGTTTTAGGAGTCTGAAATCTTCAGCACTCATTCTGAGCTTATATTAATATTCTGTACAGTCAACAAGGGTATAGTTTTTTTTTTTATTAAAACATTTATATATGGCAGTCAGCTCTGGTTTGGGTTTAATGTTAAGAGTATGTGTGATTTGTTTAAAATTTACCATTTATACCCTGCCTACTAAAAAAGAATTGTAGGCAAAAGCCAGATATAATGAGCCACTCAGAATATATAGCGCCTGCCAGAATATATAGTGTCTCAACAGACCACAATTATTTTCTCTTTGTGGTTTTTATAAGAAGAAATCCTTTATTATATGAACTGTACACAAATGCTTTCAATTCTGAGGAAAGGAATCCTCGTTCATCGGAGAGCTCAAGCATCACATCTCCAACATTTGTCTCTCCTCGCTGGCCCCCTTCCTCTTGGCTCTATTCCTATTCATTTTATTCTAGGGACACAGCGTGAACTGTCAACAATCCTGATGATACATTTCAGCAGCCCTGACTACTTCATTATCTGGCACTACCAAACAATGTCCTTCTGTGATTAGGCACTGAGTCTTTTAATGAAAAGGACTTATGAAAATGTAGCTCCAGCTCGGGCCATCAGAGTCTGTTGTATAATTGAGCTGGACACGTACATTGCACAGGTATTTGGAGGAAGGCCACTGGACATTTGTTTAGTGGGTGAGAGTTTGCCATCGCCGCTAACGCAAAGAGGAACTGTTGAGGATGGCTGCTAGTCCTGAGGCCCCCATAGGTGCCAGGCACCCTCTTCTGGTTACTTACAGTGCCTTTAACGATTCTGCAAAGTAGGAATTCTGGACCTAAGTTTATAGGGTTTAGGAAAGTGCCCGTCAAAGAGGTTGACTATGCAAGCCAGTAAGTGGCTGAGCTGGAAGATGAACTTGGGGTTATCACATGCTGCTTCTCCAAGCTTACTGACTTCCACAAGTGGAAAGCAAAACAAAGCAAGATTAAGGATGCCTAAAAAGATAAACTGCAGAAAGCTGACAGGTTAGACTTCTAGAAGTATTCTACCAAAACAAAGGGGTGCAGAACCATCTTTTCAAACATTGATAGAAGATGCCTTTCTCAGAAATGAGCAGTAAAATTCAGTCTCCAGTAAGTTAACTATTACAGGCTGTAATTTCTGACTCTTCTGTGGTGACATACTGAGCAGCAAGTTAATTCCACCCTAAGTAAATGCTCATTATCTCTGTGAGAGGTCAGGATTGTCTTGAAGGTTGGTTGGTAAGGTCTGTTAGCCCTTCAGGGGAATTATCCCCCATTGGCGATGGAATTTTTGGAATGGGGTGGGCTGGGAAGAGAACATAGCTTTATAATTTCAAGGCAAACTATGAGACATGCTGGGGGCTTGCACAGTTTAAGTCTGACACCAAAACAAGTCGGTTGCTCCTACTGAGTTTTCTTCTGGGCTTCTAGTACATGACATAGTAACCACCAAAGCCAGTGTCCAATGGCTCATTCATCCACGGATGGCCGTCCGTACCTCCAGAGGTTGGGTGAGATAAGACAGTGGAAAGAAGGCAGTGAAAGGAGGATTTATTAAGTGGTGATTAAAAAAATTAATTTATCTCTAGCCTCTTACCCCCTCAAACAAAAAATCTGCCTGGAGTACACTGGCAAAACCCTTTTACAAATACCAGCTTGAGCCCATGTTTCAGAAATCCGTGGTAATTCTCTACTGCCATAGTAAGTCCCAGGTGGCTCAAAGTAGATTCCAAGATGCATACCAGCCAGCATCCTCTAACCAAGCAGGTTCAAAGAACCTCAGGGCTAGGAAGAGAATCAGCTGTCATCTTGGCCAACATCCATCTTACAGAGAGGAAACTACAGTTCAGTGAACTCCATTGTCTTCCCCACTCACACATGAGCCAGCCCTGGCTTTAGGCTTCAGGTTTCCCAATTCTCCTCTGGAATTCTAATTTAGCTCCCCAAACCCTGCCCACTTCACCATGCTTCTTTCTTGGTACATCCCATTATTCATTTATTCAAGAAATAAGTATGGAGGGGCGCCTAGTGGCTCAGTCGGTTAAGCATCTGCCTTCGGCTCAGGTCATGGTCCCAGGGTTCTAGGATCGAGCCCCGCATCGGGCTCCCTGCTTGGAGGGAAGCCTGCTTCTTCCTCTCCTTCTGCTGCTCCCCCTGCTTGTGTTCTTTCTCTCTATGTCAAAATAAATATATAAAATTAAAAAAAAAAGAGAAATAAGTATGGAGCACCTACTATGTACGAGGCACTGGGTATAACGGTCAACAAAACAGACAACAATCTTGGCTCCTATGGAAATTATACTCCGGTAGGAGGCTATGATAAGGTGTTAGATGGTGATAAGCACTTTGGAGAAAAATAAAGCCAGGAATGGGCAAAGGGCATGTGGGAGAGAAGGTGGATGGCAATTTAAATCGGGGAGTCAGAGAAGGCTTCAGCGAGTACACGGAAGCAAAAGCTTGGGGGAGTGTGGGAAAGAGCACCAGGGTACCCTCACAGAGCTCACGCTGCACCCCCCAAAGATCTGCTTATTCCTTCTCCAGGTCTTGAGATGTGCCCTTCTTCTCCCCACAACACTTCTCCTCTCCGCGAAATGACTTCTTTTGAACCTTCACTCACACGTCTCCTCCTCAATGAATCCTTTCCTAATATTAGCCTCGCCCCAAGCCCTCCCGGGCTTGAACCCCTTTAGTACCTGTGTGGTTCACATTGCATAAATCTATGCACCTGTGTGTTTTTAAAGGCCATGGCATGGCTAGCACCTCCCGTAGGTGTGGGGATTTTATTTCTCTGTACTACTGCTTTTGCATTTCTCTAAACACACCAGCTAGTTCTCCAGAACTCTACACGTCAAGCAGTTTAACAAGTACATGGCTGAGGCGTAGATCCTGGCAGTGGGAAACACAGGCTCTGTCACTCCCCTTGGGGAACACCTCTCCCCCCATCTCACACAGGTTGGAAGCAGCAGGCCTCCCCCAGCTCTCAGGTGCCCGGATCTCATGAACTTCCCTCCCACCTTTGTGTCCAGCTTTCTAGGCGAGAGTGACATACGGATCTGTCTTGTTGGCCAGGGGGTAGCCGTCCTGGGAGAGCAGCTCAGAGGCTTGACAGTCAAAATGCAGACACTCTGGGAGAACCCCTGTCCTCCCAAAACAGTCGGGTACCCACAGCCAGAAAGGAAGAGTTTTCTGCTCACCGCAGGAGGTGGGGAGTGCAGCGGGGTTTACCAACCGGAGGAACGCAAGGTATTCTTTAGACCCCCGCCCAGCCCAAAATCAACCCCAAGATCTAAAGCAGCAGGGCAGCATTTCTACGCTTTCTGTCCCTTAGCACTTACAAAACTAAATCCGACAGGACGAAGATGAGAAATATAAACCCACAATCCAACATCTGCCTTGAGTGTTGTTGCTTTAAAAAGTGTTATTTTAGAGGCAGCCGAGGAGCTGCGATAAGGATGATGGGAACCCCGCTGAGCCGGTTAATGACGGTGTGTTTGCTGCTTATCACTGAAACAGTGTTGGGGCACGTGGAAACTCTGCTGTGGAGCTGGTGCTGGTATAAAAAAGAGACTAATCCATGCTCTCTCACACACCTACTGGATTTCTTTAAACCAACAGAACTAGTGTTTTGATGGGAAAAAAGGGGCTTCCATGTACATGAAAATATCAATCAGCCTGACAGACATTCCTCACTCCTTTATGAATATGTGGTTTTTTACTTTCTTCAAGTGAAGACTATAGTTGAGGACACTTTTAAATTAAGGGAAAACTGAGCCAAGACAGAAAATGGATTTTACTGTCGGTGTTTTAAAGTAATTATCTGCTCTGCATTGCATGTAGCCTCAGTTCTGAACTGTGATGAGAAATGAGTCAATCAACTTGAAATGACCCAAATGAGGAAACATTGGCAAACAAATAATGAGGGGAATGGGAGGGATCTATTTTAGAGACTATGGCCCAGCCGTGAGAGGAGTGAGGTCCCCAGGTTGAAGTGAAGAGCCTCCCGTTCACCAGCTTGTTATTCATACTTGCTGTTAAGTGTGGACAAAGGACAGACAGAGGAAGAAATGTTCCAATGGGGCAGGAGCTGTGGTTGTAGAGGTCAAAGGAATATAAAAATGGAAACCTGATACACAAAAAAGAAGGCATGCAGGGGTGTCTGGGTGGCTCAGTCGTCAAGCATCTGCCCTCGGCTCAGGTCATGATCCCAGGGTCCTGGGATCGAGCCCCGCATCGGGCTCCCTGCTCAGCGGGAGCCTCCTTCTCCCTCTCCCACTCCCCCTGCTGTGTTCCCTCTCTCGCTGTGTCTCTCTCTGTCAAATAAATAAATAAAATCTTTAAAAAAAAAAAAAAGAAGGCATGCAACAGAATTATAATTGAATATAAAGTAAATGGGAAAATGTATGCTTATTAAATTTTCCATTACTTTGTAAAGAATTCAGAGTACAGCATTAAATTTAGAAAATTATCTAAAACTGAAATAACTAGATAAAAATGGATAAATGCACATATTTGTATAGACACACAGACACATACATAAACAAAGTGATTTTCTTGACAGTAGAGATGTTTCAAAAATGGATTTCTAAGTCACAACTCAAATTCACAGTTTCCCATAGATTCCTCAGGGGTGTGCTGGGGCCAACTGACTCTGACTGAGGAGAACCAAGGGCTTGTATCTCTTCACAACTCCATGTTCAGTGACTTTCCATTGGCAGCTTGGAATTGGTCACACTTCCTTTACACCAAAGAAATCAACAAATGCTACAAAATCAGGGCTTTTACCTCCTGGACGGCTGGTTGTTCAACATCTGCCAGGCCGCTACTCAACTTGATGCAACTGACCCATCACATTTAAACAAATCAAACTGCTCTGTCCATATGGGGAAGTCACTGGAGAAGTTCAGGATCATTAGACAGGGTGAAGGTTATATTGGACCTTTGTTCCTTCTCTCTCCCTCCAGGTTACAGAGATCATATGGGCACTCTTATTAGTGATATTTGTGCACATTAGATGTTTTGAATTCAAAACTTCCATGGATATTTAATACATGTCAAATTCATGATCTCTGCAGGGTGTGATCATCTTAGATTCCCAGTGAAACTGACAATGTTCAGGGTTCAGTTTCCACATGTCTGTTAACTTCATACCACGAATACAGGTTTGACTTAACTCTGACCAACCACCCTGAAAGTGAATTTCCCTCTCTCCTGGGAGATGAGGTACAGAAGGACTGGCTTGATCTGTCACCCACGTCAAGTCAGGTGGCAAAGTTACGAGGTGGAGCACAGATGAATCAGCCTAAGGACAGGCAGTGGTGGAGGACACACCCGGATTCAGATGAAGGAATCACTATGGAGGAAGGGATTCCAAATGAGAAGCCTCAGTCTGGAGGATATTCTCTTTGCCTCCTAAAATCATGCAAGGATTAAAACCCCAGCTGCCAGGCAGAAAAAGTCCAAGAGTCCAAAGGAGCACAAGACCTCTGAACATTCATGAGATGCACAAATATCTAACAGCAACAACCAGACCCAGAGACAGAAACAGGAAAACATCAGAAATACACTAGCTGAGATGCCAACAGTGGAGGCAAAATACCTTTTGAACTTGACCTCTTGTAGCAAAGAACTGCACAATTTGGTCCAGGCCACATTAGCTCTCGTCAATTATTCAATGGAGATCAGAGATGCAGAAAATATATACACAATTTCACCAATACGAACTTCTTAGTTTATGCTATCACTTAATTGTATTTCATGCTCAAAGAAATGCATCTTATTGCCCAAATGGCCAAACAGCTTCTAATTCGATCTGTAAACTGGTTAAACAGGTGGAAAGAAAAGCTTAGGACAAGTTCTTAACAATGCTGTCCAACCCACATCTAGCTCAGGGTTTTCTCCATTACCCCAGTAAATATGGAATTTGAAATCTGTATCAGAATCACCCACTAGGGAGTCATTCATGTATTTCATTTCTAATTTGTAGCATATATTTGTTTACATTAATTCCTCCTAAGCTGTATATAGTTTAGAACATAGTATGAGTTTATTGCTTATTATTCTTTAAAATATCCTGTGGTTCCCTCCAGTTAAGAAGTATTTGTCTCTCTCTCTCTCTTTTTTTTTTTTTTAAAGATTTTGTTTATTTGAGAGAGAGCACACGCACACGAGCAGTGGGAGCAGCAGAGGGAGAGGGAGAAGCAGGCTCCCTGCTGAACAGGGAGGCTGACACGGGAGGAGATCCCAGGACCCCGGGATCATGACCTGAGCCGAAGGCAGACACTTAAACGACTGAGCCACCCACATACCCCAAGAAGTATTTGTCTTGAGTGGCCACTACACAACGGGATGCCAGGGATGGGCTCAACTCAGCAGACGAAGGACACACACGCCTTCTAGAACAGGGCCCAAAGCAGGGCTCTTCCTTCCTGGGGCAGCAAACTTCCCCAGGAAGTCTTGGAAGTGTTGGAAAAGCTCTCCTCCTATTGCTGACAGGCCGGCAGTGTGATCTTGCAATCAAAAGACAGTGTTATTTCATTACTTTCACATCATGCACGGCCCTGAAGAGGAACTAAAAAAGAAGGATTCAGTGATTCACAAAGCATCCATTTCTAAATGAGGAATAAAATCAAGTCTGGACTTAATAACCACGGCTACTATGCCGTGTTCCTTCCGGCCAGAAAGCAGCTGCGTTACAACAGCAAGGCTAGTAAAGACAACCAACCACCTGCAAATACAGTCTGCCGGTTGCCCTGAAACAATCCGTCACTTTATACAGCACTTAGGGGAACAACACCTAATAAACAACACCTAGTAAAGCACAGGAACATATACTCCAGTAAAAGGAAAAATCCCACTTACAACTGTGGTTATGACAGTGCTTATAAAATTAGAAGCACTAATTTACTAGGGTATACAGAGCCCCCAGTGACTATGTGACTGTAGATTTACTCAATTGTATCTATGAGACTACGGCCTAGAAGTAAATCTTCTTGGCTTTGAGCTTGGTGGGAAGATCTGATGGCTTCCATACTTGCTCACTTCCCAGACAGACATCATGAGTGGGCACAAATCACCTAAGAGAAATGTTCATTCAAGTGGGGCCGGGAGAGTCCGGGGCTCAGGGAGGGCTCCTTCTTTCAAAGGCTTTGGTTGTATAGGCCTTGGGGAGGATGGAAAGGCTCGCAGAGCAGGGGATAGAAATAACCCCCCAAAAAATTCTTTTAGGAGAAGAGCTAAGATCTGGGATTATCTAGAAATAACAGAAGAAAGGGGAAAGCTGTGGCAACAGGGAAAGGAAAATAAACAACAAGAGGCCTTGGGAAAGACACTCTAAGGAAGGTTGCTACCACTGAGTCCTCTGTGTCCCAACCAGCTGGGAGACCCTGAGGTGGAATGTCTGCGCACTGGGACACAGAGAGGACACAGATTATTGGCAATGAACAGCAGGTTCTAGAGAGTAAAGAGAAAACAAACTAGCGCACGAAAAAAGTCGTGTAAAATTACCTGGACATCAAGGGCACAATGAAGCAAGTCTGTTAGGTAAAGAAACGAGTACCGATCTCTCTCCTGCTGTTACAATGTGGTGATTCTTACTTCCCAAACGGCCAATACTAAGGCTTGAGATCTAGCTGCACACCTGGTCCTCAGAGCAGGGCAAGACCTTGGCTTCCACTCAACTCCCACCCCACCCCACTGACCCCAGGGCCACGTGCCCTCATGTGGCCCCCAAATTGGGACCCAAACACGGTGGTTCAGCGCACGTGCCAGGCACTGCCCATTTGGGGTGCTATGTCAAGACAACGGAAGTGTGCCCTCTTGGTAGATGCAATCCAGAGTGCTTTCTCAACCTCAGTGCCTCTCCCTCCTCCCGCCCTCATGAAACAAAAATAGGTCCTACACTGAAGAGACCAAACCGACTTGGCTTATCTTTACTGCGCTATCTCATTTCTAGTAAGTCAAGCACCACGGTTCTGAGTCCCTGCACCACCGCCAGGAACAGATCAGTCAAACCGTTGAATTCGTGCAGGAGTAGGTGCAAAACAGTTTCCCAGCTGTATCATCCTGTAGGGTGATGCAAGGGTGTACCTCAAACCGCTTTCTGCCAAGGGGGCACGTAATGCTGTGACACAGGAAGTGTACTGAAGCCTCACGCACAGGGGGTCCCGTTGGCCTGGTCCTCCAGCAGGAAAAGGCTCCGGGCAAACAGATTAAACCTCCTCCCATCTTTCCAGGAAACAGAGGACAGCTCTGTAGCAAAAGATAATGAATCCCCGGGAGATTGGTATTGTTACATCATTAGACACGGAGGCCATCAGACTGAGGTTGCTGGCGTGTCCTGGCGGCCTACATAAGCAAACCAAAACCTAAGTCTGTAAATGCCTCTAGGTTACAAAATTGAAACCTAAGGACAACCAACCACAAACAGCCAACTAGGCCTAAGCATTAGCTAATCAATCAATTTCCTTTCCTTGCTACGGGGCACCTTCTCTACAGAAGTCTCTTCCCTGGCTCCTGTGGGTGGAGCGCTTCTAACTACTTCCCGTTTGTCACTGTCCCCATTTGAACAGATGTTTGCTTCAACTCTCAACATTTTTAATATGCCTCCGTTTATCTTCTAGTTATATATTCGGGTAGAGAGGAACAGAGACTAGGGCTCCCCTGTGGCCAGGACAAAACTGAAATGTCACCCGTGTTGGTGGACAGAAACACAGACTGAACCCGAAGCAAGTGTCCTTGTCATAGTTTTCCTTTTTAAAATTTCCATCTTCAGGGGCGCCTGGGTGGCTCAGTCGTTAAGCGTCTGCCTTCGGCTCAGGTCATGATCCCAGGGTCCTGGGATCGAGCCCCACATCGGGCTCCCTGCTCGGCGGGAAGCCTGCTTCTCCCTCTCCCACTCCCCCTGCTTGTGTTCCCTCTCTCGCTGTGTCTCTCTCTGTCAAATAAATAAATAAAATCTTTAAAAAAAAATTTCCATCTTGATCAAAAATGTGAAATTTCTCAAAATAAGCAGACTTCTGTTTCATAATTTGTATGGCGGATCTTCTCTACTTATCAAATATAAGCTTATTGTATTTGATCATGTTTCTGATGGCCCTACTTTTTCCCCTCCACAGTGATAAACAGGGGGGCCTGTGGATGCTTCTGACCCTGACGTGAGAGGCAGACATCGCTTCAGTCAGTGAGACTAAACAATGGGGGAAGGGGCAGTGTGGACATATGGAAACAGATTCAGACAGGACCAGAACTATTTCCTTAGCCACAATGATGAAGGGTTTTTACCAGTTCCTTTAGTGAGGAGGAACTGGAACCTGATATCAAAACCCACTTTATGTCCTTTATAGTTTATTGTATATAATTATGTACCATAAACTGTGCAGGGTTTGCATTCCAGAGCGTGGGATCAGTCATTCTCAACAAATCCTTTGGTAACTTCTCTAAGTCCCAGCTAAGAACCCCTTGAGGGCTTCTCTGAACTGGGCCCAGTGGACTAGTGTGCCCCGAGGGGAAGCAGCTACCCACCAAATTCCCCCTTCAGGTATGTCTGCAGACGAGCAGCGACCAACAGACACTCCAGGTGCACACCCTGTGTCCGGTACCAGAACGGGTCCACATGTGCCAGCATGACTTTAGGAACATCTCTTTCTAGCACTGACTGCTGCAAAGTCACTATGCTTCCCTTCACTATGCTTAAATTGTTCTCTTTGTTCCCCTCTGCAGCTGGGACCTCATCCTGTGTGTGAGCCCTGTTCCACAAAGGACCCGAGGGGATGGGGCGGGGTGGGGGGGGGGGGTGCTTCCAAATACCTAAGGCCTACGTTGTTGTTTTAAACTATTTGGCTCATGTGCATGTCTGTAAAGCATTGCTAAAATTGGAGGTGTTTCAAAGGCAACGAGGAGCATATGAGAATAAGTGATCTAAATACAGCCAGTGGATTCCTAGCAGTTTAGTCACTGGGCAAGAGGAGGCCAAACAGACCTGTGTGATAGCACACCTGATGTCCTCAAATATGTATTCCATGCCTTCTAAGAGACCACAATTTATCTTTCTATCTTGGAAACCCTACAAGTAATATTGGTTAAATAGAAATAGTACAGATTCTTAATATCAGGAAACTAGACCCCTTTTTGAAATGTATATATTGTCAGCTTAATGCACTAGCATATCCAAGGTTGCAAATATGGCCTGCAGTTGTGATGCAGCCATTCAAGGAAGAAGCAACATGAAAGTCATGACCTCTCTCCCCAAAAACGCACCCAGACATACACTTGGACTTTATTTCAGGAGATCTCTGAGCTCTAGAAGCCACCCATACCTAAGGCTCAGAATCTGCGATGCCTGTCCTCTCACAGGAACATCAGGAGATCATAATCCTTTCCGACAGGAATTTATAGGTGCTAGTGAGTTCTCGGTCACACTGAGGGAGCAAGTCCATTGACAAACATCTCCTTCTGCATCCTTGCTCTCCATTGGTTCTCTTGGTTGCCTGGCCAAAGCAGTATTTGTCTGTGAGTCCCTGGACCAATAACTAACGCAAAGTGGAACACCACAGTATGAATCACAAGTGTAGACCACAGACATCTATGCAGCACTTTAGTAGCATCCTCAAGACAACCCAATGCAGAGAGGCAGTGAAGGATGGGATCATCCCAGAAGGGAGGAGACTGGATGCAAATACAGGGCAAGTTGGGGGAAGTTCATCTGTTGTTAAAATCAACAAGTACGATGTTGACAGTGGAGGCCCAGATGTCCTGGTAAGAAATGTCCTACTTAAACAGTCTCAAAAATTTGGCAAATGTCCTTGTGGGAACCAACAGCAGGGGCAGCAGCTGTAGTGAATGAATCAAAAGTGTCCTTTCTACACATCTGGCTTCATCTTGATCATGCCCCTCCTCTGCTCAAGCTCTTCTGGTAGCTTCTCTGCTCACTGAGACACAGAGCTGAGGCCTGTGAAGCCCTATACACTCTGTGCCCCAGCCGTGACCTCTCTGACCTCATCTGCTCTCCCCTTTGCTTCTTCAACTCCAGCGCCACCCTGGTCTCCTTGCTGCACCTTGGATACACCAGACGCACTGCTACAGGACCTTTGCACTTGCCTTTTCCTCTGCCTGGATATCTTCATGGCTCCCCGCCCCCCACTTTCTAAAAAAGTCTTTACTCAGATGTCATCTTGTCAGAGGGGCTTTTCCCTGATCCTTCTTTTGAAAATGACGACACTACTCTCCCCCATTCCCCATTCCCGGTTTATTTCTCTCCATAGCACTAAGCACCATTTAACATGCTATTTATTTTACTTCTCTTTTGTCTTTCCTCAAAAACAATGTAGGTTTCATGCAGTCAGAGACTTCTGTCAGTTGCAACTCACCATTGTATCCCCAGGGGCTAGAATATGGCCAGCATGGTGCCCACCCCACGGGGTTGTTGAGAAGATTGAGTGAGTTAATAATACATGTAAAACACCTAACACCACACAGCATATAATAGGAATTATATAAATGTTGGCTATTATTTTGAATTTTGTTTTAAACTTCATGACAACCTAATGAGTAGTTACTACAATGCCATCTTACAGATCAGGAGACTGAAGCTGAGAATAATTCCCTTGAGGTGACATCTTAGCGGTTGGCAGGACCAGGATTCAAACCCAGATCTGACTCTAAGTTCTGTGCACTCATTCCCCTCCCTCTGCGTTGTCAGTCCTGGGATAGCAGAGAGGGCAGAGATCCATTTGTTCTGGAACAAGCCCAATGCCTGAGAAGGCTCCAGCCCAAGGGAGGGGGGAGGGGGCAGGGAATAAAGTTTCTCAGATCCAGAGACCTTTATGCTGTGAACGAATCTGAAATGGGATGTGGCATTCTGTTTACTTCCTAACTTCACCAAAAAATGTAATAGAGCCTGCCAATTAAAAAATGTTTTCATGACCCCAGAAAATCCATGTACTGGAGACATTTACTTTCAACAGTCCTTCTACCATAACAGGAAAAAGAGGTAGAGCAGAGGAGTTTATTATAACAGCTGCTTTCATACCCAAAACAAGGTTTGGCTGTTTTTGGCAGGTTGTACTGTACTCGTGTTGGCAAGAAGTTGACGGACTGCGTGAGTTTCCTTTCAAAAGATCATTTTGCTTCCTCAGAGAAACCCATGACTAGACTATCTAGTGTGAACTGCAGCTGTTTGTTCCTCCTTGGCTCCTCTGTCCTCCTGGGGCCTCCGGCCTGCCCAGGCTTAAATGGGGCACAAGCCTGCTGAGCAGAAAGAGCGTGGGCTTGGGAATTGTGAAGATCTTGGTTAGAATCCAATGTTTCCTTTCTGAGCGGTGCCACCCTCCGAGACGCAGTGTCCCCAGCCACGGGGCTCGATGAGGACTAAGTGAGGCCGACAGCCCTCCCAGCATATTACCAGGCACCGCGGGCAGTGAGGACTACGACATGGTTATCTTTGCGACTTTAGGTGGCTCGAGGCTTGAGTCCCCATCTCCTCTAAGAGTTCTCCTAGAGATTCCATTTTACAAAATGCACACAGCAGAGAATGTAAAATGCAACTCCTTTCCTGGGGGCTTTTTAAAGAGTGACTTATTTGCACCCACCCCTGCTTCAAACCTACAAGATGGGCAAGAAATGACACAAGGATAGATATCAGGAGCCCGCCCTCCCCCCTGCAAGTATCATTGTTCTCGAGCTCCAAGAGGGGAGGAAAAGGAAGGGATAGAAGGGGGTTGGATGATGGCCTGGAGGGTAGGGCTTCACTGCGTTTTAAACTGGAAATCCTACAGGAAGCAAAAGGCTTCTGGCTCCCAGAACCGGGGCTGTGCTGGGCTGTGCCTCTTGGGACATGGAGTACACAGCGAGCGGCTGAAACCATTTCAATGCTAATGGTTTCCAGATGGCAGGAGAGCAACCAGCACATGATGCACTCGGCACAAGTGAGCCCAAGGGATCTGATGCCCATCAGTCCGGCTCGTGGCCCAAACTCATAAAGAACCCATGTGAATTAGAGCGGGACCCCCAGCGAACTTGGATGCGCTCGCTGCATTGAGGGCACCTGCTGCAGGATCCCCATGAGGTGCAGCCTCCTGTGAGCTGCGGGTATCAGTCAGCACAGAAGCCACCTGGCTCCCTCCTCCAGCAATGCTTGCTCCTCAGCATGCAAGTCTGAGACCCACACACGGCACAGGTCTTGCTGCACAAAGGAAATGAGCTTCCCAAAGTGTCTGGGAGATGTGTGCTGGGCTGGGTTTTTGGACCCAGGCTGTTGTGGAGGGAATCCTTGGCCACTGCTGGCAGCTTTGAAGACCTATTTTTGACTTCAAAAGCCTTTAATCCTCTGTCTATTCAGAGCCTCAGCTTGGAGCATTTGCCTTTCAAAGAAAGACAGGGAAACCAGTGAGCAGCACAGGGAACCTATATAGATTCTAGATTCCTAGATTCGAACCGCCCCCACCCCCAGCTGGGCACCATTAAGCCCTACTCCTGGGTTCCATTCTGGCAAGGAGTGGGGTTGGGGAAAATTAGGTGTGTGTGGGGGTGGCTACACTCCTTCCCCACTGAGAGGGCTGGGGTTAATTCAGATGTCAAAACATCCCGTACCCCAAATACTAGTTCAACCAAAAGGAAAATATGTGACCATGTACAACCTCAGCCTCCACCCTAGATCTAGGGGTGATAGTCCAAATATTTAATCAATGCTCCGGTCAATCAGAAGGAATATACCATGGTGCCCCCCCCCCCCCCCCCCCCCCCCCCCCGCTGAGCATCGGCCCTGCCTATATCCTGATAGAGACATTTTAAAAATACCATGGCAATTACTTGTGGGTGGAATATCCCAGAGCAGCCAACACACTTTCCACTGTTGACACGGAGCTTTCACTGCCGGGCTTTTCCTGGAGGGCACCCTGCTCCGTGGTAGCCTGGCCACACAGAGCTGATGGTACATCAGAAGATGGACTCTATGCCCCAGTTGTGAATTAAAAACAAGAACGGTTATAAAAGTAAACAGGTGAATGGCTATTTTAAGTTGTTCCACTGTTTTGGGAAAGTGGCTGCAAGGACAGGTGCCAGGGCTTGGAGAATATTCTTCCATTCCTGTCAAACTGTGTAAAAACCCTCAGTGTATTGATTTGTGAACCAAAAGACTCAGATGCGGCTGTCACAGATCCCTCAGCAGAAGACCAACATCGAGTCCCGAAGGGCCTGGCTAGCGAGGGAGAAAGAATGAAGCAAACAGCACCAGTTCCCACCCGCCAGAAACTTACAATCAAGGTCTTTGCAATTACAGTCACAGTTGTAGATAACGAGCTCCTTCCACGCAGCAGCCTGTACTGCTTTCCGTGGGGAAACTCTGAGTGCCACAGGACGTACTAACAGAACCATATTTTGTTTTGTCCTTTCAAGACTCTTCCGACACGGTGTATTTCTTCCCAGTCTATTTTCCCTTGTCCTTCTCAATTCTAGATTGCTACCCTCTCAATCCTCACCTTTCTTTTCCGTCTTCCCCTATAGCCAGCTCTCCGCAGATTCTTAGCAGTTCCACGTCTTCCTTCTGGTTCTTTCTTTCCAACAGTGCCCTCCAGAATCTTCCCTCTGGACTGCCAGGAAGAACCCTGAGTGCCCCTGGCTGAGGATGGAGCTGGGTAAGGTGGAAATGTGCAGGATGGTTTCCAACACCATGCCCACACCAGCCCAGGGTTCACTCTGGTAGACCAGAGCTGCACGGACTAGTCACTCTTTTATCACAACACTAGATCTTCACTGGGAGAAAAAGTTATAACATGCAACCTAAAAATTTTGGAAAAGAAAAAAAAAAGGAAAAAGAAAAAAGGGAAATTGGAGGGAAAAAGGAAGAAATAAAAGGAGTAAAGAACAGAAGAGAAAGACTCAAATTCAGACTGATCACATCGAACTCAGGTCAAAGTTCAAAATACTAAAACTGTTTCTAATGTTCCACTAAGTAGCAGGCTCTCAGTGCCTCTGACAAGTGATTTAAGGGAAATGGTCTGTTCCCAAGGGGGCTCATGAATCTCCACGCATGATGGTTCGATTGAGAGAGTCTGCAGTCACACAGTTGGAAAGGTGGCAATGCAAAGGTCAGAAGTACAAGGGAGGAGTTCATTCATCAACCCCGACAGGCGGGCATGCCTGGGACGGCGCTAGGGACAAGAGCCATCTGGTAGCTTTGCTTGCAAGACCAGATTAAGAAAGCACCAGCCCAGAAACCACAAAGGAGAAGATGAAGCTGTATTTCCGGAGGAAAAAGCAAAGATTTCTACCCAGAGCTGAGGTAAGAGCTTTATTTTTTTTTTTTCCAATGATGAAGAAAGAATCCTACTTCCCTCTGATTTGAATTATTTTTAGCATACATGCCTCAGCTTTGATGCCCAACACGTCTGGCCATGTCTCTCTTCCCCGGCCTGAAATTTTTCAGTAGCTTCCCAATGCCTTCAGCGTAAAACATAACTTCCACTGCATGGCACCTAAAGCCATGGTGAAGGGACCTCCACCCAACACTTCTCCTTGTCTTCTTCCTGCATTCTCAGCTCAGACTTCAGAGGACTTGCACCTTCCAGAATACATTACACTGTCTCATGCTTTTCCCTCTGCTTGGGACACCTCCTGTTTGCCTGCCTGCCTGTCTGCCCAAATTTTACTCATCCTCTATAACCCATCTCAAAACTCCAGCTCCTCTGGGAATCCTGACTTCTACAGGGTTCCCTCTCCTAGATGCCCATGGCACTTGAATGCGATCCCATTACGCTAATTATCTTTAACTGTAATCCAGACTAGAGCTGTAACTTTCCGTCTTTTTACAAACAGTGCCTCGCACACAGGAAGTGCCCCAAATGTATTCATACTATTCAGATATCATTTGTTTGAATTCTGTATGTATACATATTTAATTACACACACACACTATGTCATCACCTCATCACGTCCTGCATCTCTAGGGTTGTGGGTTCTAGTTAGGACACTGGTTAGAAGTTTCTGACCAGGGCCCCAAGGTTGAGATGGATGTGAAGAAGAGAGTGAGTTGTATATCAGAGATCAAGTTTGAAGCCTGGAAATGAATGGCTTCAAATGCTTAGAAATTTCCTATTCAGAGGCCTCAGCTTTCAACTCAGGCAGAATATATACATATGTTTGCAGAGAGAGGGGGCTGGAGCAAAGTGAGTGAGAACAGAGAGAGGAGTACAGGGTCTTGCGCAGAGTCTTTCTCCTGGTCCCTTTCCAGCCACCTGGGCAAACAGCCCCTGGCTAGTGGTTCCATACAAAGAGTCATATATTATTTCCATCCATTTAAATTTCATTTTTAATTAGCCCTTTCCCAAAGAACCACAGAATGTCAAAGGTGCTGACGTAAGCAGTTGAGACTTTTATAAATGTCAAAGCCAGTGGAGCCAGATTCAGAGAAAGACAGGTAAGTGCAGGAAGGGACCCCTTGCATTCCAAAGCATGTGCAGAAAAGTGCAGAAGTGGGTATTTATGGACGAAGGAATTTTTGAAATAGTCCATTGTACTGAGACATAATTCTGCTCCAAAACCTCAATTTTCATTAAGTCTGGCATGAAACTGACAAGAGAAGAAAGGGATATCTAAATCTTGAATGTTCTGCAGTTCTGAAATTTGGTATAGTTTGTGTTCCATTAAAACAGTTCACCTCTCATCAGGAAAATAATTGCTGGATTAGCAAATGTCAAGAACTCATTATCTGGGCATGTTAGACAAGCATACCAGCTTTGTGATCGTCTAGAGATCTTAAAAAAAAAAAAAAAAAAGCCACTGCCACCACAGGGGAGACAGGAGCTCTACTAGGAATTAGGAATACACTGCTACAATAATCCATAATATATTCATGATGGAGTTGGAGTACTATTTTCAGCTATACAGGTACACAGTGGGTTAAATAGGCATTGAGATATAGCCAGAAGATGAAATATTATTTCTAGGGCAAAATGTATCTTTAAATGATCAAACACCTGCCTTACAAATCACCTTTCCCGTTCCCAGTTAGGAACTACCTATATAAATCATTCAGACACACTGATGAAAAATAAATCTCCTTTTCTTTCTACTTTTCATGCACAGAGTCAAGAATATAGGATCAATTAGTTTCACAAGTGTATGATCTGACTTACTACTTTATACAGCACGTTGCTCAAAGGCAGGTAGAGTGTCTCCTATGTGTTCTGCATTTCATCACAGTGGAGCAGGTTTTCCTAACCTAGCAAACGTATGCCATGCACAAAGAGGACTCAGAAAGACTGAAAGTCTGGAACTCTGGGGTGAACCCAATGCAATGAAATTCAATAGGGATGAAGGGCCTCCCTTACCTTAGCAGGATGGTGTGGGGGGAAGGGCATGACACACATTTCCATCCTGACACCCCACTTATTAGTGCTTTGCCCTTCTGAGCACCAGCTTCCTCGTCTGTAACATGGCCATCATTACGTGCATGTCACAGAATTATTGTACAGATTAAGTGAAATTCATGCATTTACAATGAATATGGTGAATGTGGTACGTACTGGGCCAGAGCATCATAGTTACCTCTTCTTCTTTCCTTGTAAAATGCAATTCCCTTTTTGGGGTGTCTGCCTGAGGACAGAGGGCACACTTTCTGGTCTGTGCCTCTATGTGGTACATTTTACAAGCCAGTCCCCACATAAGAAGTCTGTGGGTTTTCTAGGACGGCCTGTGAGGAAGTGCAGCTAATTCTGGAGCCCAGGACCGGGAAATTCCTCTCTGTAGTACACCTAAACCAGATCCTCCCACCTTGCCTTTATCAGTGTTAAAGGTGAATTTTTTAATTAAAAAAAAAAAAGCGATTGCCAAAATATAAGATGAGGGTAATGGCTTAGTAGCAGCAAGAGGGGAAAAAGACTAGGAGTCTTTTTTAGGTGAACAGCAAATTCATGATACGTTAGTCATCTGCTGCAGCTGATGTGAAGTAAATAGTGTGATGGAGGTGGGGAGGGGAATGATATCTCAGGAGGGAGATGTATGCACCCCCACATCCCAACTCCCCAAATACCTTGTCATAACATCCAGAGAGAAAAATGAAATATCTGCCAGAAACATGATAAAACATGAAACAGAAAAACATGAGCTCACCTAGCTCAGCTGTGAAACTTAAGTTATGATTATATTGGTTTTGTATCAATGTAAAATAATTCAAGATTAAAGCCTAAAAACCAAATAATAAGTACTAGTTTCAGCTTAAGGAGAGACCTGCCAGTTCAACAAAAGGTTGTAGCTTCTCCTCCACCCTAACCACCCTCCCCATCCCTTCTCCACACTCAACCCATGCAGCCAGCAATGCCTCTGATTGGTAAAGACCCTAGAAATAGTGCTTCTCAGCCTCCATTGCATTTGATGTACCCCCGAAGTCTGCACAATCCTGACGCCAGGTCAGTGTTTTGCTCTCCCTGCATGGCTACTGAAGGGTGGGAACTAGAGGGAAATGGATTTCAGCTCAATCTCAGGAAGAACTTTCTTAGAAGGAGGCGGCCTCGAGGGAACTCACAACCCACAGCTGAACGTGTGCGAGCAGAGATTGGCGGAAGCCCCACTGGGCAGAGGTTCGGTAAGGGGAAATCAGGCACTGGACTGGGAATCGGACTGGAAGCTTCTCAGGTCAGTGCAGTTCTGTGATTCCCGGGGCAGGATACGAGTGATGGACTAAACTGCAAACTTTGCCCGACGAAGAACACTTTTGTTTTAACTCAGGAAAACAAATCCGCTATAAACCTTACCAAACGGACAAACATGAGTGGGCTGGGACGGCAGAATAAACCCACGAAGACTGAAATGCTCCCAGGTTCTTTCCACAATACCATACAGTTCATTAGAAAAACTCAAAATGCAGCAGTGAAAGGCCGCTACTGCCTCGCCTCTCGGCGGCCACTCTCCGGGAGCCATCTGCTGATTTAAGAAGGCACACACTCTGGAGGAGCCCCCTGCTGTTTATATGGTTGTCCAAGTTAATTAGCCCTGTATTTTCAGATGAAGTGAATGGTAATCTGTTTATCTAGGTCAAATATTTGGAGCTGCCTCTGTCCCTTGATAGTCGTACAAAAATACATAGTGTTGTCCTTTTGGGCATTATAAGAAAAGATCGGGTTAAAAAAATAGCATCTACTTCTTTATAGGTTCAACACAGTAAGCCCCTATGTGTGAAGTACTCTAATTAGACCTAACTCGAAACAAGTAGTTTATAATGGGATTTTTTTTAAAAGAAAAGAAATTTTGAATTCATGCCATATTTTTGTCTTGAGTTTATGAATGTCTCCCCATAGAGATAATGAAAAGCTGACCTCTGGCCTCTGCAACCATTCCTAAGAGTAGTAACTTCCACTGCATAAGGAAAAATGCACAGTGTTACCATAGACAGCTAATAAAGTGCTGGTATTGGTTACCAGAACAAAGAGGGGTGTCAGAGTGGAGGAAGAAACTTTATATGTCGCAGTGTATATGAGGAGGATGTGATTTAATATGTAAAATAATATCTCTGGAAGAGTAGGTGCTTCCTAATGGCATCTACCAGATGTCTTTTAAGGTTGATCTTATTTTGGATCAAGTCAGAGTGAGCTGGGGATAGAGTTAGGGTGGGTATGCCCGCCATGGAGAAAGTTAGGATTAACAGGAAACCTGCTGTGGGTGGTGGTGGGGAGAAGGCCAGGCTTGGTTTGGTCCCAGAGGAATGGAACCTTCAGAGGACTGCAGGATCACTAAGCCGTTGAAGTTACAAACTCCCATCCAACCATGTCCCTTTGAGCTACTTTTCGGTACTAACTAGATCTGATGTATCTAACATTATTACATGCAAGGCATCTAACCAAATGTGGGCATGTAGCAACGACGGGAAGATGAAGACATGCTTGCTGCCATCTTGGAATCCCAGTAGGATGATACTATAAGACCTCTATCCTCAAAGTGCTATTTGCACCAGCAACATCAGCATCACCTGGAAGCTTTGTAGATGCAGAACCTCAGGGCTCTCCCCAGACCTACTGAATCAGACTCTGCATCTTAACAGGAGCCTTAGGTGATTCCTTTGACTCATTAAAGTTGAGGAGCACTTCAGTAAGAGACCTTAGAGTTAACATCCTCTCATTTAAAAATTAAAAAAAAAAAAATTAAGACTATTTTTTTAGAGCAGTTTTAAGTTTGCAGCAAAATTGAGGGGAAGCTACAGAGATTTCTCATGTACTTCCTGCCCCCCCCACAGCCTCCCCCATTATCCACATCCCCCACCAGAGCAGCACATTTGTTACAGGTGATATACCTACATGGACACATGGACATCATAATCGCCCAAAGTCCATAGTTCACATGAGAGTTCATTCCTGATGTTGTAAATTCTGTGGGTTTAGATAAATGTATAATGACGGGTATCCACCATTATGGCATCACATAGAGTAGTTTATTGCCCTAAAAAACTCTGTGCTCCATGTATTCATCCCTCCCTCCCCCATAACCCCTGACAACAACGGACATTTTTTTTTTAAAGATTTTTTATTTATTTATTTGACAGAGAGAGACAGCGAGAGAGGGAATACAAGCAGGGGGAGTGGGAGAGGGAGAAGCAGGCTCCCTGAGCAGGGAGCCCGATGCGGGGCTCGATCCCAGGACCCTGGGATCATGACCTGAGCCGAAAGCAGATGCTTAACGACTGAGCCACCCAGGCGCCCCAACCACGGACATTTTTACTGTCTCCACGTGGGGTTTTGCCTTTTCCAGAATGTCACATAGTTGTATTCATACAGTATGTAACCTTTTCAGACTGGCTTCCTTTACTTAATAGTATGCATTTATGTCTCCTCCATGTGTTTTCATAGCCTGATAGCTCCTTTCTTTTTAGTGCTGAATTATACTACATAATCTGGATGCCCTATAGTTTATCCATTCGCCTACTGAAGGACATCTTGGTTGCTTACAAGTTTTGGCAATTATGAATAAAGCTGCTATAAACATCTGTGCACAAGTTTTACGTGGACATAAGTTTTCATCTCCTTTGGATAAATGCCAAAGATTATGATTGCTGGATTGTACAGTAAAAGTATGTTTAGTTTTGCAAGAATGACCTTTCATTTTTTAGCTACAGAGCTGAAGCCCAGAGAAGTTAAATGACTTGTCCAAAGTCACACCATAAATTCATGGTGGCCAGGCCTAGAACAAACATTTCATGATGTTTCATCTGGAAACATATGTTCTTGTGGAGAAAGAATGGATATGTGAACCAGGGAAACCCGAATTTGGAAGCTCTGTGCCTCAGTTTCCTCACCTATGGACACTAACATGCTAATACTTCCCATAATTGTGTATAATTATGAGGATTTAATGAAATAACACACCTGAAGGAGCTCAAGGTACACAAAAACTGTAACTTCCAAAAAGTTTTTGTTCCTACTGGCATCTTCTAGGGGCACAGAGCCTTTGGAAGGGGTCAGGTGCACACCTGACTGAGGCCTGAGGGGCTCTCCACCTGGTGAGGAGTTTTGTTGGGCAAGAATGGAGAACTACTTCATCTGCTGAAAGGTGGGTTGCCACACTGCTGCCCATGTTCTTTAGACTATTGTCCAAGCTTTATATAGATCCCTGGATGTTTCCAGTCCTGTTTTCTAACACAGTGACATGCTCGTTTTTGGCAGATTAATTGGTAGAGTTGTCAGCACAGCTGCCTTTTATTGCCAATAAACTTGGGTCCCTCTGAGCTATGGTCTTAATTATTTGTTATTTCTTTTTCCAAGGGGGATAATGTATGTCCTTCTTTAAGATGGCGTTTTCTTGCATCAGGACAAGAAGCTAAAGAATGCACTGAGGAATTTATCATATGGTGGTGACTAGCAGTGCCTTAGAAAAAGCAGTAAACTAGCAGAAACTGGAGTACCCTTATACTGGTCTTTCTCCTTGCTTTTCTTAATTCTCTCATCCCCCTTTCTCATCCACCCAACCCCCAAAACCCATGCTTAATGGTAAGAGGCAGAGAAACATCTGCTTCTAGTCTAAGTCTCATGATAAAATTTCTATCAGTATAATACTGTGATTTCCCTCTCCCCACTTAAGAAATGTTTGCAGGGGACGCCTGGGTGGCTCAGTCGGTTAAGTGTCTGCCTTCGGCTCAGGTCATGATTCCAGGGTCCTGGGATCGGGTCCCACATCGGGCTCCCTGCTCAGCGGGGAGCCTGCTTCTCCCTCTCCCTCTGCCTGCCGCTCCCCCTGCTTGTGTTCTCTTTCTCTCTTTCTGTGTGTCAAATAAATAAATAAAATCTTAAAAAAAAAAAAAAGAAATGTTTGCAGGTTTTAATGCCATAGTGCAATCCCTCAGTGATGTTTTCCTACGCAATATTTGAGAACTGATCAATCTCTCATAGCACCACTGATTCAGATACAACCGTATATGACTGTATTTCCATAGCTCTTAAAAAGGAATAATGTACTTTAAGAAAATTCAGAAACTCTGTTGGCAGCACTTACAGAGATAGGCAAAAATTGTTTTGATGAGTGTAATCACTGTACAAATCATGTGTAATTTTAAAAAGCTTCAGAATCTTGCTGGATTTATCACTGTTTTTCCTTACACGTGACAAAATTAATGTCATATAAAGCAGAATCTCGCTGAGTTTACTTTTCACCCTACCAAGAAATATTCAGTTTGGCCAATTATTAGCTCTCTCTAACACGGGGGATCTAGGAGAATCAAACGAAGATGTAATCCATGCGGGAACACACAGGTCTGTTTTCAGCCAATAGCTTCAGTATCTTCCCTACAAAACAGTTTACCAGATTTGCTGCTAGGCCGAGAGACAGAAGTGAGCTTCACCTTCTTCATGTCTACCTTCTTGTCTAGGAGCTAGTGAACTACATAACGGTCTCAACTGGACAGCAGGAGGGATAATGAACAAAAAGAACTTGGTAATAAGCCATCCACATAATTGGTCCATGAAAAAAAAAGTCAAGCTAAAATGGTAACTTTTAAGGCTGTTAGTAGCATTCAGCGTCCACAATAGCAAGACACAGTAAACTACTTATTATACTATTTTTAGTCAAATACCACCTCATTTTAAATGGAAGCCTTGTAAAATTGAACTAGATTGATGTCTTAGCCAGAGTTATCTGTATAATCTCTAACTAAATCTGCCTAATTGGGTCATCGGCAATGGCTCTTTTGGCCATTAGTCTTAATTAGCATGGCGCCATCAATACTGCGCATGCTCCTGTAGCTTCCAAGTAGGAGCTACATCAATCACCCACCTCTTTATGAAGAGATTCACTCCCAAGTTTTTGTATGTATGTGGGTCTCCCCAAATGCCAAGCACACACGCGGTGATGTTTGTAAACCTCAGCTTTAATTTGCTGAAGCCATTTGATTAACTCCCTGTGACCACCCAAGGTCTGACAGCTGGTATGTCACACAGAGATGGAATAAATAGAGATACCCCTAGAGAAGAGGGTATTCCTGGCAATGATGGGCTACCAACTAATGTGACATTAAAGCCAGCTTTTGTCCCAAAATCGGATTCCCAGGGACACTTGAAGAAAAGTAAACACATCGGTAAGTTTTTTTTAAAGATTTTATTTATTTATTTGAGAGAGAGAGAAAGAGAGCACATGAGGAAGGGGAGGGTCAGAGGGAGAAGCAGACTCACTGCTGAGCAGGGAGCCCGATGCGGGACTCGAACCTGGGACTCCAGGATCATGACCTGAGCCAAAGGCAGTCGCTTAACCAACTGAGCCACCCAGGCACCCCAGATACATCGGTGATTGCAAAAACTGTGCTTATAAAATTCTTAACTACCATTGCTCCCTTTCTTTCAGGCCAAGGAACTGTTGGGAGAGCACACACCTTTCCTCCCAAACCAGGGTTTGCTTTGTACTTTCAACATGGGAAGCTTATCTTTGGAGTCGTCCTGCGCCCATCTCTTTGTCCTGGATGCCATCTACCTGCCCCTGGTGTGCTCATGTGCCTGTCAGTTAGTGAAATTTCCTGCATGCTGCTTTCCTCTCTAATTCCCCTTGATTCTGAGTACCTTTTCCTTCTACAAACACTCTCTCTCCTGGAGAGTGTGTCAGCCAGGTGTTAGAAGGAAATCAACCTGTCTACTTTATTCACAATTTACTGTGAAGCTAGAACAGTTCACCACAACTCTCCCAAGGACATTAACAACGGAAACGAGCTTATCGATAATACTGAATTTATAATTGATAGATTTCCAACCAATGTAACTTTGAAAAAGAAGCTATTTCAGGCAGAATTAAGAGAGGATGTTTGAAAAGCAAGATACATACATACATTTCACACACACATAGCCAGGCTGTAGGGTACCATGCAGCAATTTTTAAAAATGAGATCGTGTTATATATGCTAAAATGGAAACTCTCCAAGTTACTGTAACAGCAAGCCCCTTTGGGGGTTCTTTAATCCAACCACAAGGTCAAAAATAAGGTCATCCCTGGTCATCTTCCACTAATTCAGAATAATCATCCCCTCAGCTCTCTCTCCTCCCTGAGAGAATCGAGCTCGCTCAAATGCCACCCATAGACTCAAGCCTGAAGAATAGAGCCGAAAACCTGGCACAGCACTTCCGAAAAATTGCTAATCCCTGAGCCTGGCCAAAGGATGTAGAAATGTCATCCGTGGTCCAAATCACACTCACAGATCAGGCCACAAATGCAAATCCATTTTCTGCCATGGTATCCACAGATCTCATCTATAGCTTTCTGTTGACTGGCTTTTGTTCTAATTGAAAGGCCAAAGAGAAGATCCTGATGGAATTTTTAACATTAAAAGCACAAATAAATTAAAACATGGAGTGAACACACTGCCAGTCTCTTATTTCACAGGACGCCACGTCAACCTGAGGCCTTTCCCAGGCCCCATGAGTGCTTTGCCCAGCAGGGGGCTACACCGCTCCCAGTCACATGTGCATTTCCCAAGAGCAGGCCTCAGATGCTCCCAAAATCTGGGAAGGGAAGCCAGTCCTGCTGCGCAAACGTTGGTTTGTTACGGAAGCAGAGATGGCCTACACGTGTGCCTGTCCTTCTAAGAGCTATTTTTGAAAAAGAGGCAAGATGAGAAACTTGAATCAGAATCTTTCAAAGCAGAAACTACCCTCCGGGACCGAGACTTTTTTGGAGATGTTCCATTAACTATTTCAAGGCGCTAAGGATCACTTAGCAAATGACCCTTTTCTGTACTTCCAGGTGAAAAAAAAAAACAAAGGCAAAGACTCCTTTGGTGCATGTGTTATAATCCTTGAGACTTATGAAGGCCCTATGTTCCTAAATCCCATGTCACGGTGTAGTAGCAGGTCACAAAGACACAGGGACAGTCCTCTCCCACCACACTGGTGGCCCAGACCTCATTTCCACAGCAGCAAATGGGTGTCTGTCAGGAAGTGACCATGCAGGGGGCTGTGGGCAGTTGCGTATTGACGGGGAACTGGTTCCACTCTTCTTTCTCTCTCCCTTCCTTTCCTTTCTTTCACATGTGAATCTCCAGTTTTATTGCAAAGCCATTTCTAGAGAGTGGGTTTTTCCAAACCAGTCTCAGGTTTGGCTGCCAGAGAGGGTCTTGCTTCCACTGACTTAACAGGCACTCCATCTTTAACAACTGGGAGGCTGGAGAGAAAAAAGCTCTCTAGGTGTGTAGCTTTCATCTCGTTGACTCCCAATGTTTTGAACTGGAAAAGACCTTTAGGAGATGATATATTCTCTCATTTTTAGGAGTAGGTACCCAACTGGATGCTAACTGGAAAGGGGTGTGTGGTAATGTGTGCTCAAACAGAGAAGAGAATAGGAAAAAACATTTTGGAATGTTTTACCCGGATTGATTTGGGGATGGGCTGCTTTTGGGTATCTTTGGCAAGTAACTGCATCGAAATGGTCTCAATTTTTGAGTGAATACACAACCTGTTATGAGTTAATGGGTCTGACTGCCATACTGAGCTCTGGCATCTCTCCTGGCAATAAACTGGGGATATTTGGTGCTACCTTGAGATCACCTGTTTGAGTGCCTGTGGCTTTCTGGTTATGAGAACGCTTGTTGGTCGGGAGGAGACCCTGTCCTGTGGGACACTAGTTTACAATTCAGTGCATTACGTCAGCGTGGGGGCATCGATGTCTGATTTTTACTTCCTATCTTTGTATTTTCAGGGGGGACCAAGAGAAAACAGTCTATATCCACAAATTCTCTGCTGCACACCAAAGTAACCAGATACAAGTAGCTCTTTAGATGTTCAGTGAAAAAGTAGGCAGGAGGCAGCAAGAGTTTATTTTTACTTAAGTAGAGTACTCAGAAAAGCAATTATTATAATATACAGAGTTCAAGTTCATCTTTATAGCTACAATGAGTAAGTACCTTCGGGAAGATTTGGTCATTTGATATCAACAGATAAGATTATTTAAAGTTTCTACAATATTTGTAGAACTAATCTTATATTATACTGAGAACATGCACGTCTACACAATCATATGTGGCAACACACTGTATGTTTGGTAAATAGAAGATGGAAAGAACAAATCCTTGGATTGTCTCTGGCCAGTATATACCTGGGACCATCCAGGAAGTGCAGGAACTAGGAAGTGCTTGTCTTTCCATAAACAGATGCATCATGTTAGCATTCCTGCCTAAGGAGTTGATATTTTTTTCTGGGTTAACTGCAGGGTGCCTTCCCCACCTACAGGGTGTGGAATTTTTTCCAATTGGCAGTACCGTAGCCTGGTGGCTGCTGAGCATGGTTATCATAACCTACAATTCGTTATTCCTTTGAGTAAGTCAGGTGTGTCTTGGAAGAGAGAAAAATAACTGTATTAAAATCAAAAGAGCCAAGTTATGATCTTTGTTCTCCTACCCTATGTGCATGCCAACCTGATCAAGCCTTCAGTTTTCTCATCTGTATGATGGGATAATCATACCAGTCCTGCTCAAAGTTCTATGCAATTCAAATTAGATACTGGGTGGGAATGATCGAAGTATCTTTTATAAATTGTACAATGTTGCATAAATACGTGGAATTTGTTCTTTAGGTGTGGTGGAATTTACACTCTTTTAGTTTAGATGCTATTTGGTGGATACCACAAGGCTTCTGAGACAAAAACAAAACATACACACACCCACAGCCTGTTGGACCTACATTTATGTTTCACATAATTGCTTCAGCTACTGAGGAAAAGGGCCTAATGTCAAACGATGCTCAGCCTACAGCTTTCCTCGTATAATGCAAGGGCTCTTTTAGGCACCCACCTTCAACTTAGAGTTCACAGCAAGACACGTGCTGTCAGGTCAGGGAACCTATTCGGCAGCCCAGCTGTAATTCCAGGTCAGCTGGAACTGAGCCACGGATTACACTATTAGTCCGGGATGACCAATTACTTTCCTTCCATGATTAAACATCTTTGGCAAAGATTTTTTTGTTACATAACCCAAGGTTCAAACTCTTTTGTTCTTGAGGTCTTCAACAATGAACAGAAGCTTAAGTTCACTGCCTGTTGTCCAATACTTTTTAAGATCCCCATTGTAAGAAATAATATTCACGGATGACTGCCTAGAAGATATGAAGAACTTCTCTTCCTTTATATACGCCAAATCGTATCTGTACATCAAGCCAAACCATCAGAAAGCAGCAGGCTGAGGCTGAACTGCTCGGGCCCTATGTAGAACTGCTTTTACCGAATTACACTTTGGCAGTGTGCCATCGGCTTGCACTGGGGGACATTACAAGAAACAGTTCTATAAAAATTGCTAGTGTAAGAATATGGTTGAAGATATTTCCACTGTATCCCCCCCATTGAGCCTTTGATGAGAATCAATGGAGAAATTTCCCCTGGGTCTTAGTTCCAGCAAAAGCCTGTTTCTTTGGCTTTTTTCATTAGTTCATATTTCCCTTTTTGCTGTGGCATTTAGGAAGTACAGAGTGAAATTTTTTTTTAAGATTTATTTATTTATTTATTTGAGAGAGAGAGAGCATGTGCATGTGCGAGCTGGGGGAGGGGCAGAGAGGGAGAGAGAATCTTAAGCAGACTCCCTGCCAAGCTCCAAGCACGACTCAGGGCTCAGTCTCACCACCCTGAGATCATGACCTGAGCTGAAATCAAGAGTCAGACACTTAACCAAATGAGCCACCCGGGTGCCCCACAGAGTCAAATTTCTGTCCTACCTCTAACAACTAATTGTACATCATCTATATAGGAACAACTAACTTTCATGGTCTTTTCCATCCTCATCCCTCATACTTCCTACAATTTAATTTCTTCTTTATGTATTTATTATGTGTTTTTCTGTAAACTCTCCTAATTTTCTGGAGAACAAATGTGTATTTAACTCATGGGCCCTGCATCAGGCTCTTCCTGATCCCAACCTGCCTTTCCAGCCTTGTCTTTTGCCATTTTCCACTGAATCTGTGATCCAATCACACTGATCTGCATCATGCCTTGACTATGCTGTGCCCTTTTGTGTTGCTGTGCATCTGCCCAAGCAGATTCCTCTGCCTGGAATACCCTTTGCCGCTTCTTAGCCAAGTAAAATCCTGGCAGAACTCAGAATATCGGTCTCTGTTCCTATACAGCTTTTCATCCATGCCCCCAGTGTAGCATTTACATTCTATTCCAATACACTATGTATACACCTGTGTCCTTTGCTAGATCACAAACTCCTTGAAGGCAATGCCATTTGCATATATCTTTGTATCTCCAGTGCCTAACCACAGTTCCAGGTATACAATAGGTGCTCAACAAATGTTTGCAAAACTAACGAGTAAATTAATACTCCTGTTCCAGCACCAGCACTGGGACCCCTGGGCAGCTTGTTACCAAGGTTGATAACAAGTTGCATTTCAATATTGACATGGGCTTGATGGTGGTGGCTGCTGGACGTCAGGTGATGGTGTGTTCCAGAGTTTGAGATACCTGGCTACATCAGTCCTCCTCAGAGCAGACCCCAGTCCTCAAACTCTCTTCTGGAGACAGGAATACAGGGATGCCTTTTCCCCCCCACAACACTTGCCTATGGATTTACTACATGGTCAAATTCCAGCCATTTGGCATTGATGAGGCTAACACCACCACAACAATCAAATGAAGCCAAAAACATAAAAAGGTACACCTGATTCTTCTTTGTAATTCCATAGGACAGAGAAAAGGGGCTCAGAAAATGGAAAGCAGTCTGGTATACTGGGGGTCTGGAGGGTGTAAACATGCATATGAGTGCTGAGGAAAGTTAACGCCAGAAACAAATTATTCAATCAAGTTTCCCAACAATGGGATGGAAATGACGCTACCACAGCCTCCCTTGTTCTTCCAGGGCCAGAATCATTTCTCATTTGTTCAAGAGTCCAAAATATCCATGGGATGATGAAATAGAATATGAAAATACCATCACAGTGTCTGCAGAAGAATGCTGCACCAAAACACATTCACAGGGCATTGCTGAGCAATGTTTAATATAGTAAGCAGTAACGTTCTGCCTTGAAGGTTTCCCATTTTTGCCTTTTGCTTGGTATTTGCTTTCCTGGAAACCTTACAGTAAAACTAATAAGACAACTAGTGTTTCACAGGAAGACCACTGAGTCCAACACCTCCATTCTACAAATGGGCAAGCTGATACACTGAGTTACCCAACGCCACATGATGAACTGGCAAAAGAACCAATGTTTGATACTCAGTCCCTGTCCTTCCCAGGATATCGTATCATACCAGTTGGCTCTTGGTAGTCCTCAAACAAAAATTAAGTACAAATAACTAGAAGCTCCTGGGAGAATAAACCAGCCCACTTGTTTCTACATTAATACCAACCTGGTTTAAAAAAAAAAAAAAAGTCCTGTATTAAAAGGCTAACAGACTCTGTTAAAAGGTTTGAGCAAGTGATTAATGTGTACAGGGACAGGGACAAGATTGCAAAGAAATGTTATAGCTCCAAGCTTGGCATCTGGGACTGATTCTGCAAACACTGGGGGAGAGCCTAGCATCTGCTGACCCAAGCGCTGGAAGGAGAGGAGGTGAATGAAAGCCGAGCATGGAAGAATGCAGCAGAAAACTAGGTCTCGGACCTCCTGCTCTGTTGATGAATGTGTTATGTATGTCACTTGGCAACTGGGACATGGCGTGCATCAGCAAAAAGACACTCAGGGTTTCTGCGGTTGAGCTGGGAAGACACAAGGCCCTACAGTTCACAATTCAGTTGGAAGTGCCATAAGGAAGACAAGAGTTTTGGTGCCTCCTGGTTTCAATGCTGGTACAACACCCCAGTTTTAGGGGGGCGCGTGTGTCCACAATCCCGGGGCATGCACAGCACAAGGGAGAGGCTCATGTGAGGAAGTACCAGTTCAAGCATGGAAAAGGCACTAGACATTTTTGAGTTTCTGATGCCTTTTTTAAACAATAAAAACATGGATCATAATCCTTCCCAGAAAAATGTGAGGTTAAAATTTAAGCTGAGTTCACAGCACGTGCATTCCAAGGGGGCACTGTACTTGGGGAAATTACTCACCTAGAGTTTATATAAGTTCCAAGGCGATTAGAGTCAGCCGACAAATTGGAGCCAGGACACGTTTACATTTAAGACTTAAAATGTAGATTTCTCTTACGGAAAGAAAGAATGGGGGGGGGAATCCCCCACCACTCAATGTTTCTTGTTAAGGGACCAGACCCCATTAAGTGTCAGTCCATCATCTCGAAGAGTGTGGAAGATGCCAACACACGATCCCTCTCCATCCCTCTTGAAAAGCAAACGTCACATCTGCTTGCTATCAGCATTTATCTCACAGCGTGTGTCTGACTCATTTGGAAAACTCAAAGCACATGTTTATTCCTGCTGAGGAACCGGCCATTACTGTGCAATTTACAGGTCTTCTGCAACCCAAAGCGCACTGTGCTGAAGAGAACTGCCAGGGAGGCGGGCTGGGTACTCAGTGTTGCTTGATTACTTTGCTCCCAGTTTTATAAGTGGAGAGGATACTCTCCTCCTCCTCCAGTGAGCTCTCCTTCACTTCCCAGCCTGGGTCACAACTGACTCTCCCTCCTAGCCAGTCAGAGGGGTTGAGGATCCCAGAGCAAGTGTGTTTGGGAAAAGAGTGGACGCAGGTAACGAATGAGAAACACATGGCTTGTTAGTTTCTGGAAACAAATGGCATTTGTGTAGCAACTCAAAAAGTCTTGGTCACAAAATGAAATTCATGTGCCCTTCCTTTTTTTCATCCCTGCTGTCTTTGGGATGGCTCCTAGTGATTGCAATAACAATTCTCACACTGGGCTTCTCTCCACCACCTAATCTGATTTCAAGTGGCTTCTCTAACAACATTGACGATGAATGCCACTTGAACCTACCTTACCTGGGCCTACATAAAGCCACACTCTGGGATGAAGAGTGAAAATTCATTAGGCTTAGTGCTTGATCTTTTTTTTTCTTTTTTTGCTCTATCCCGCAAAGCCATGGCAGATCAACGTAAGTGCCTCTGTAGGAGTTAGAAAAAGGTGTCCTCCAGGCAGATCAGCCCTTCTTTTTTTTTTTTTTAATTTAATTTTATTATGTTACATTAGTCACCATACAACACATCATTAGTTTTTGATGTAGTGATCCATGATTCATTGTTTTCATGTAACACCCAGTGCTCCATGCAGTACTTGCCCTCCTTAATACCCATCACCGGGCTAATCCATCTCCCCAACCCCCTCCCCTCTAAAATGCTCAGTTTGTTTCTCAGAGTCCATAGTCTCTTATGGTTCATCTCTCCTTCCGATTTCCCCCCCTTCATTTTTCCCTTCCTTCTCCTAATGTCCTCCATGCTATTCCTTATGTTCTACAAATAAGTGAAACCATATAATTGACTTTCTCTGCTTGTTTCACTTAGCATAATCTCCTCCAGTCCCATCCATGTTGATGCAAAAGTTGGGTATTCATCTTCCTGATGGCTGAGTAATATTCCATTGTATATATGGACCACATCTTCTTTATCCATTCATCTGCTGAAGGGCATCTCGGCTCTTTCCACAGTTTGGCTATTGCAGACATTGCTGCTATGAACATTGGGGTGCATGTGGCCCTTCTTTTCACTACATCTGTGTCTTTGGAGTAAATACCTAGGAGTGCAATTGCTGGGTCATAGGGTAGCTCTACCAAGACAGCATGGGACTGGCATAAAAACAGATATATAGACCAATGGAACAGAATAGAGAGCCCAGATATGGACCCTCAACTCTATGGTCAAATAACCTTCGACAAAGCAGGAAAAAATATGCAATGGAAAAAAGACAGTCTCTTCAATAAATGGTGCTGGGAAAATTGGACAGCTATATACAGAAGAATGAAACTCGACCATTCTCTAACACCATACACAAAGATAAACTCAAAATGGATGAAAGACCTCAATGTGAGACAGGAATCCATCAAAATCCTAGAGGAAAACATAGGCAGTAACTTCTGTGACATCGGCTACAGCAACTTCTTTCAAGATACATCTCCAAAGGCTAGTGAAACAAAGGCAGAAATGAACTTTTGGGACTCCATCAAGATAAAAAGCTTCTGCACAGCAAAGGAAACAGTCAACAAAACAAAGAGGCAACCCACAGAATGGGAGAAGATATTTGCAAATGACACTACAGATAAAGGGCTGGTATCCAAGATCTATAAAGAACTTTTCAAACTCAACACCCAAAAAACAAATAATCAAGTCAAAAAATGGGCAGAAGATATGAACAGACACTTCTCCAAAGAAGACATACAAATGGCTAACAGACACATGAAAAAATGTTCATCATCATTAGCCATCAGGGAAATTCAAATCAAAACCATACTGAGATACCACCTTACACCAGTTAGAATGGCAAAAATGGACAGATCAGCCCTTCTGGAAGACTTTCTGCAGAGAAAACCTGCACAACTGAACGCAGCAGCCCTGACAAGAGCTCCCAGGCCTTTTCTTACCAGAAACTTTGAAAAGTGATAGAAACTCTAAGGTTTGTTTGCCTTAACTGGAAAAGGCACACTGGGATGATTAAATGCAAAAGGCCAAAGGTTCGCATCAAAACCTACCATATACCTCTATTTGTGTTCTCTGAATGCTGAGTCCCTTGGGGAGCTGGATGGTGAGGCTGGCATGAGTTATCTACACCCAACAGGCCACCATTACCAGATGAGCTGGTAATACTCAGCTTGCCAGAGAACCAGATGCTAGACAGAACCTGTTGCTCTGGTGAGTTTGTGTCCACTTTCTTAAGCTGCTTCCTTAGTTCTGCACACCTCTGGAAAGTCAGGGAGATCTCCCATCTTCCTCGTTTGTATATGTCCTCTGACTTCTCGTCAGTGGCCTCTATCATCCCTCAGTTTTTCAGGAGGGTCTGTCCCAAGGCCACACCTACCTTTGAACAGGCCACCAACCTTAGACCATCAACCTTAGTAGGTACCATTTCCTAGAGCAAGGGGTTCCAAGCATTTGAACGTAGAACCCCCGACTTCCTTACTTTATTTACTCTTTGTTAACTTATAAATTATCTACACAGGCTATCATAATTACTTAATAGTTCAAGGCACAAAATATACTAAGAGTGTGATCTACCATAACAATTATACATGTACATTTTCACCCATATCCTCCAGTGACATTTTAATAAATTTGAGGTTTCTGGCCAACTGCTTGGCAAATCACATCAGACTTTCACTGTTTCTACCTTGTAACACTGTCACCTTGTAATGTGATTGGCAGACCATTTTCAGGAAGAATGATGGAAATGTTTCCTGTGCCATTTTTGTCTGTTTTTTTGGGGGATGTACTGTTAAGAGTGCTATCTTTAATCCATGGTTCCTTTATAGGAGCCTTTTAAAGCCATACATCCATTTGTAGAGGCTAAAGCTAGATACTACAACTGTTAAATACATTTAACTAGGTACCAGTAACCAAACATGGAGTACTCTCTGCCTTTGACTTTGGGAACTTGGAGACAGAAGTCTAAAGATTAGTTCACTCTTTCACTTAGGGTTCATACTATGTCACCCAGCCAGGAAAAAATGCAGAGGGTTTTGGGGCCACCAGAAACATGAGAGTTTCACAGTTGACTCCTCATCTACATCATTTCTGGTTCAGAGCACTTTCTAGCAAGAGAAGGAAAGTTATAGATACTCTCTGTGTCCAAATGTCTTAAATGCCTCCAAAGGGAAACAGGTAAGGTATATGACCTAACTTTCTAGGCTAAAAAAACAAAGCAGGGTCTGTCTTCACTCATCTTTCCTCCACGGGCACTTCAAAAGAGCATGGGAACTACACGACAGTGGTGAGGGGCATGCTGTTCCTCCTTCCATCAGCCCACGTTGCCTCTCCTTCAGCAATAATAATACCTACAGTCTTAACACCTCTGTAAATTGATTTTGTCACCCAATTCTAGGTTTGAAAAATTAGAGCTGCTATACACATTTTCAATCTCAAGGGTCACAATTTCTAGTTTTTGAGGAATGTTGCTACTTTATCCAAGAAAAGCAACCACCTACAAGATGAAAGGAAGTAGCCACAAATTCCCCTTTCCACCCACTACTACGGTAAAAACACAAGATCAGCGCATTTCTCTAATGTTGCCAGTGAAGACTTTTCTCCAGCGCTTGAAAACTGGCCCTCCTGACCCAGGTCACCTCTCTGGGCGTGAGCCTCTCTCTGAGGGCAGAAGCAGCTCTGTGCATTCAGTGGGCTTGATACAGGGAAGGGGTTCTGGGGGAAGGGTCGGTAGCTGACTTAGCCAGGTCAGTTGCAGGAAAATTCCACAGATGGGAAAAGCCGATTCAAACTGTCGAAGAGTCAGAGGAGTTAGTTAACTCTAAGTTAGCTTCCACACTGAACTACCTGACTCAGTGGATTCTGAAATGAAATTCAACAGAGTCAGTAATTATCTGAAGAATGAGAAGGAAACTGACATTGAAGCCAACTGAAGCTATGAATTGAGACATCTGGAATCTCCAGGCTTTTCTGGGGTAGAGGGGACATGTAAGCTTACAGCTTTGACCTCAAGTTCCACATGCTGCCTCTTTCCGCACTACCTAGAGGTGTTTATATACCGATTCTAAGTGCCCATGGACTTAAATAATACAAGAAGAAAGGAAGGAATTAAAAGCTGGTCTATCTGTAGTATTCAGACCTAAACTCTAACCTAAACATATCCAAATTCCTCTGATCTTTTTAAGATCTATTTAAGACAACAGAGCAGGTCCAAATAATGCCAAGCATTTGAGGGCCACCCATGTATACCAGGCTACTTTATCAGCAGCTCAAGGCACTAATTATAAAAAGCAAAACCAACCAAATAAACCAACAAAAAAACAACACAAAAAAACCTAAACCCGAAATGCCATCCCAGAGAATGCACAACAGAGTCTGAGGTTGAGGACATCTTCCACCCTGTCTCAGGACTGGATTTCAGATGACTAGGGTGGGGACCACCAGCGCTAGAGGTCTGGGCTGTGTGGCAGGGAAGTGGGCTGGGAGAGCACTTCTCACTCCCAGGTGGGCAGCACTGTGCCCCTGCAGGGCTGTTCCTGCTAGCTGGAGTCCTTTCTTGTCAAACTTTCCCAAATGGCAGGCCATGCTCTGCCATCCGTGTCTTGTCATTCACTAATTTATTTGTCCATTTAGCAAATATTTATTGAATTCCTCCTAAGGGTCAGGCCCTGGGGATACACACATGAATGGAACACACACAGCCTCTACCTTCACTTGAAGCTTTCTCTAAGTCTCTCTGGCAGGTTGTTTGCTTGAGTTGTAATCCTGGTTAAAATGTAGACGCTGGGGGGGCAGAGCTAGACTTGGCTGTTACTAGTTGTTAGTTAAGCAGGGGTCTGAAATTCGGACTGATGCTGAGTGCCTGGAAGGAAGCGGGGCAGATGTGTAGTGGGGACCATGGCAGAGCACTTGGGAAATTAATTTTCATCTGTTTCACAGTTTGCTTGGGACCAGCCCAACCAGTAACAGACCCCAGTTCTTGGCTCAGTCCTCAGACAACCCTTGTTCAAAGGGTGTACATGGGGGGTGGTGACTGCAGAGGCTGTATGTATTCAGAGCCTACAGAAAGTCCCATGACACAGTTGTAGCTAGACTTTCAGCTTTCTCTTTGTACAAAGGTTAAGCCTTTTCATCTCCATTTGCGTCCCCAGTGCAGGGCTCTTGGTAGCGCTCAGGAGGAGTAAAACTACAAAAAGACAGTGGTAAGTGGATATCTAGAAGCTAGAAAGGGCCCAAATAAACTCTAATCTGGGTCATCTCTAGTCCTGGATAACAAAGCACTGGCGTGCTCTAAAAGTGGAGCAACTCTGAGTCTAAATCATGCCAATTGAGTGTTCAACAGTTTCTAGAGTAAGTAGATCCTTTTAATCTATCATAAGTTCATGCACTTGGAATGACCAATAATGCATGCTTAAATATGTAATAAAACTTAAGGGAAAAGAGAGTCCAGGGCATGCAGAGGAAATGAGCTATTACTCCTCTGGCATGGAAAGGCCACTGTGTTTCATGTATGATTTGACCATGCTTCAGGAAAGCAATTTTGGCTTTAAATGTCACATTTCCTTTCTTCTTTATTAGGCTTCCTGAAAGGTTATTTCACCCCAGGTAGTTTCTTATACTGAGTAGTATTTCAGCTGTTTCGTGCAAACCCAGAGATCTTGCAGAGATCTCAGTAATAGTTGGTATGTCACTAATGGTCAACAACTGGCAGACTGTGGTTCTGGAATCCTAAGCTGCATACTTGAATCTGTGATGGATGTTTATAACTGTCGGAATGTGTCTTCAATCATCGCAGAAATGCCTGAGCACATGGCTGTCGGTTGCGCAAGGTAAGACGTGACTAACTGCGTTTCTTAAGATGGGCATTTGTGCCATTGTTTATTATTGTTCTGTTAACATTTACTATTTTTGAGGGCTTGTTGTTCTGTTTTAAGAAATAAGAATTTGAGTGTTGTTGTTTTCTTTTTCCCCAAAGAAGTAGCCTTAACCTTCTTTCCCTGAGTTTTGGAGCAAGGCAGCATCTGGGAACATATGGTTTCAGCTTCCTGAAAAATAAACTTTCTTTCCTTATTTTGTTAAGATGCATTCTTTATTCCTAGTGAAACCAAGACTAGATTAGTTAATGGAATTTTATTTCCTTGGGATTTATCTGCATGGGAACATCAATCTCATTAGAGCCTCTGGAAGCAGGGGCTAATGGAATGTAGACTGTCTTGCACATTAATGTCTCCTGATCATGAAAGCAGCAATTCTCACTTAGGAACTGCATGTGCTTTTTTTGATACTATCTGCACCCAGGCTTGCTTCTACCTTCTTAGTATTTAGGTATCTGAAATTAGTTATTCATGAGTGAAATAAAATATTTTTATTTGCAATATAGTTCTTCAGATCTGGAAACAGCTCATACCAGCTGGCCTTTTAAATAATTCCTCTGTAAAATCTCCAGCAGTTCTGCCACTCAAAGCAATGTAGTTACCTTTGGCTTCCTTACAGGGATTCAACCCCTATTCCAAGAGAAACAGACCAGGTTTTCAAAAAGCCCAACAGTCCTTGGCTCCTTAGCTGCTCATGAAAGTCCAATTATTCTCAACAGAAAAGATATTTTCTAATTGTCACCAAGGACTTGTCCTCAGTGTTCTATGATTTTCTCAGACCAAAAGTCTCCAGGTGTCATGAGCAGGGACAGTGCCAGCACCAGCTTAGATTCACTATGCATCCTCTTGGCATCTCAATGTTCTTGTTTATGAAGCTGGGATATCTTATCCTTTAGAGATACTCTACAAAGCACCTCAAAGGAATATGCTCAAATACTTATTTTAATATAATTCTTGGGGCATGGCACTGGCCACATCATATTCGATGAGGCTTCATAGCAGACTTTAAACCCTCTTTCTTCAGGGTCCAGGGACAGGAAGGGTGATCCTACTAGCGAAATCAATAAAAATAGGTCAATACCTCGACATATAATAGTGAAACTTGCAAATCTCAGAGACAAAGAGAAAATCCTGAAAGCAAGCTCGGGACAAGGGGTCCATAACTTAGAAGGGTAGAAACATCAGACTGGCAGCAGACCTATCCACAGAGAGGCCAGAAAGGACTGGCATGATATATTCAGGGTACTAAATGAGAAAAATATGCAGCCAAGAATACTTTATCCGGCAAGGACGTCATTCAAAATAGAAGGAGAGGTAAAAAGCTTCCAGGACAAACAGAAACAAAAAGAATTTATCATCACTAAACCAGCCCTGCAAGAAATATTAAAGGGGATCCTTTAAGCAAAGAGAGAGACCGAAAGTAACATAGACCAGAAAGGAAGAGAGACAATCTACAGAAACAGAGACTTTACAGGTAACACAATGGCACTAAATTCCTATCTTTCAATAGTTACTCTGAATGTAAATGGGCTAAATGCCCCAATCAAAAAACACAGGGTATCAGATTGGACAAAAAAGCAAGACCCACTGATATGCTGTCTGCCAGAGACTTATTTTAGACCCAAAGACACCACCAGATTGAAAGTGAGGAGGTAGAAAACAATTTATCAAGCTAATGGACATCAAAAGAAAGCTGGGTAGCAATCCTTATATCAGACAAATTGGATTTTAAACCAAAGACTGTAATAAAAGATGAGGAAGGACGCTATATCATAATTAAAGGGTCTATCCAAGAAGAAGATCTAACAATTGTAAATATTTATGTCCCTAACATGGGAGCAGCCAATTATATAAATCAATTAATAACAAAATTAAAGAAACACATTGATAGTAATACAATAATTATAGGGAACTTTAACACCCCACTTACTGTAATGGACAGATCATCTAAGCAGAAGATCAACAAGGAAATAAGGGCTTTGAATGATGCACTGGGCCAGATGGACTTAAAGATAATATTCAGAGCATTCCATCCTCAAGCAACAGAATACACATTCTTCGTGAGTGCACATGGAACATTCTCTAGAATAGATCACATACTGGGTCAGAAATCAGGTCTCAACCAGTACCAAAAGACTGGGATCATTCCCTACATGTTCAGACCACAATGCTTTGAAATCGGAACTCAATCACAAGAGGAAATTTGGAAAGAACTCAAATACATGGAGGCTAAAGAGCATCCCACTAATGAATTAATGGGTCAACCAGGAAATTAAAGAAGAATTTAAAAAAAATCATGGAAACAAATGAAAATGAAAACACAACTGTTCAAAACCTTTGGGATGCTGTAAAGGTGGTCCTAAGGGGCAAGTATATAGCAATACAAGCCTTTCTCAAGAAACAAGAAAGGTCTCGGGGCGTCTGGGTGGCTCAGTCGTTAAGTGTCTGCCTTCGGCTCAGGTCATGATCTCAGGGTCCTGGGATCGAGCCCCGCATCGGGCTCCCTGCTCCGCGGGAAGCCTGCTTCTCCCTCTCCCACTCCCCCTGCTTGTGTTCCCTCTCTCGCTGTGTCTCTCTCTGTCAAATAAATAAATAAAATCTTTAAAAAAAAAGAAAGAAAGAAAGAAAGAAACAAGAAAGGTCTCAAATATACAACCTAACCTTACACCTGAAGGAGCTGGAGAAAGAAAATAAAGCCTAAAGCCAAAAGAGAAATAATAAAGATTAAAGCAGAAGTCAATGAAATATAAACCAAAACAACAGTAGAACCGATCAATGAAACTAGGAGCTGGTTCTTTGAAAGAATTAATAAGACTGATGAACCCCTGGCCATGCTTACCAAAAAGAAAAGAGAAAGGACCCAGATAAATAAAATCATGAATGAAAGAGGAGAGATCACAACCAACAGCGAAGAAATACAATTATAAGAACATATTATGAGCAGTTATATGCCAACAAATTGGGCAATCCAGAAGAAATGGACCCATTCCTAGAGATGTATAAACTACCAAAACTGAAACAGGAAGAAACAGAAAACATGAACAGACCCATAACCAGCAAGGAAATTGAAGGAGTAATCAAAAATCTCCCAAAAAACAAGATCTAAGGTTGGATGGCTTCCCAGGGGAATTCTACCAAACATTTAAAGAAGAATTAATACCTATTCTTCTGAAGCTGTTCAAAAAAAAAAAAAACAAAACAGAAAAGGAAGGAAAACTTCCAAACTCTTTCTAGGGGGCCAGCATTACCTTCATCCCAAAGCCAGACAAAGACCCCACCAAAAGGGAGAATTACAGACCAGTATCCCTGATGAACATGGATGCAAAAATTCTCACCAAGATATTAGCCAATAGAGCCCAACATTAAAAGGATTATTCACCAAGACCAAGTGGGATTTATTCCTCAGCTGCAAGGGTGGTTCAACATCCGCAAATCAATGTGATTGATACACTACATTAATAAAAGAAAGGACAAGAACCATACGATCCTTTCAATAGATTCAGAAAAAGCATTTGACAAAGTACAACATCCTTTCTTGATTAAAACTCTTCACAGTGTAGGGATAGAGGGAACACACTTCAATATCATAAAAGCCATATATGGAAAGCCCACAGTGAATATCATTCTCAATAGGGAAAAACTGAGAGCTTTCCCCTAAGGCCAGGAACACAGCAAGGATGTCCACTATCACCACTGTTGTTCAACATAGTACTAGAAGTCCTAGACTCAGCAATCAGACAACAAAAAGAAATAAAAGGCATCCAAATTGGCAAAGAAGTCATACTCTCAGTCTTTGCCGAGGACATGATACTCTATGTGGAAAACCCAAAAGATTCCACTCCAAAATTGCTAGAACTCATACAGGAATTCAGCAATGTGGCAGGATACAAAATCAATGCACAGAAATCAGCTGCATATCTATACACCAACAATGAGACAGAAGAAAGAGAAATTAAGGAGTTGATCCCATTTACAATTTACCCAAGACCATAAGATGCCTAGGAATAAACCTAACCAAAGAGGCAAAGGATCTGTACTCAGAAAACTATAGAACACTCATGAAACAAACTGAGGAAGGCACAAAGAAATGGAAAAACATTCCAGGCTCATGGATTGGAAAAACAAATATTGTGAAAATGTCTATGCTACCTAGAGCAATCTATACATTCAATGCAATCCCTATCAAAATACCATCAACTTTTTTTCACAGAGCTGGAACAAATAACCCTAAAATTTGTATGAAACCAGAAAAGACCCCAAATAGCCAGAGGAACATTGAAAAAGAAAACCAAAGCCGATGGCATCACAATTCTGGACTTCCAGCTCTATTACAAAGCTGTCATCATCAAGACAGTATGGTACTGGCACAAAAACAGACACATAGATCAATGGAACAGAATAGAGAGCCCAGAAATGGACCGTCAACTCTATGGTCAACTAATCTTTGACAAAGCAGGAAAGAATGTCCAATGGAAAAAAAGACAGTCTCTTCAACAAATGGTATTGGGAAAATTGGACAGCCACATGCAGAAGAATGAAACTGGACCATTTCCTTAAACCATACACAAAAACAGACTCAAAATGGGTGAAAGACCTAAATGTGAGACAGGAATCCATCAAAATCCTAGAGGACACAGGCAGCAACCTCTTCGACCTCAGCCGCAGCAACTTCTTGCTAGAAACATTGCCAAAGGCAAGGAAAGCAAGGGCAAAAATGAACTACTGGGACTTCATCAAGATAAAAACCTTTTGTATAGCAAAGGAAACAGTCGACAAAACCAAAAACAGTTGACAAACAGCCGACAGAATGGGAGAAGATATTTGCAAATGTCTCATCAGATAAAGGGCTAGTATCCAAAATCTATAAAGAACTTATCAAACTCAACACCCAAAGAACAAATAATCCAAGAAATGGGCAGAAGGCATAAACAGACATTTCTCCAAAGAAGACATCCAAATGGCCAACAGACACATGAAAAAGTGCTCAACATCACTTAGCATCTGGGAAATACAAACCAAAACCACAAGGAGATACCACCTCACACCGGTCAGAGTGGCTAAAATTAACAAGTGAGGAAACGACAGATGTTGGTGAAGATGCGGAGAAAGGGGAACCCTCTTACACTGTTGGTAGGAATGCAAGCTGGTGTAGCCACTCTGGAAAACAGGATGGAGGTTCCTCAAAAAGTTGAAAATAGAGCTACCCTATGACCCAGAAATTACACTACCAGGGATTTACCCCAAAGATACAAACGTAGTGATCCGAAGGGGCACCTGCACCCCAATGTTTATAGCAGCAATGTCCACAATAGCCAAATAATGGAAAGAGCCCAGATGTCCATCAACAGATGAATGGATAAAAAAGATGTGGTATATATATATATATATATATATATATATATATATATATATACAATGGAATAGTACTCAGCCATCAAAAGAAATGAAATCTTGCCATTTGCAACGATGTGGATGGAACTAGAGGGTATTATGCTAAGGGAAGTAAGTCAATCAGAGAAAGACAATTATATGATCTCACTCATATGTGGAATTTAAGAAACAAAACAGAGGATCATAAAGGAAGAGAGGAAAAAATAAAACAAGACAAAATCAGAGAGGGAGACAAACCATAAGAGACTCTTAATCTTAGGAAACAAACTGAGGGTTGCTGGAGGGGAGGGGGTAGGGGAGTGGGATAACTAAGTTATAGACATTAAGGAGGGCACGTGATGTAATGAGCACTGGGTATTATAAGACTGATGAATCACTGACCTCTACCTCTGAAATTAATAATACAGTATATGTTATTTAATTAAATTTAAATTTAAAAAATATATATTAAAAAAAGGGTTAAGTTATTCTGCCCTTCAAAAGGGCTTTTCAACTTCCCATCTGTAGCCTTAGCATTCAGAAGAATGCTAATCCTGAGAGGACTTTTAAATACTTGGTTCTTAAGAACTAGACTTTAAGAAACAAAGACTAACAGCTATGTGTAACCAGCTTATGAAAGACCACTGAAGTGTAAACCAGACCAAGTGGGACAAAATCAGGACAGAAAAGACTCAGATGGGACCAGAGCACCACTGGCTAAAGGTGACCAAATTCTCAGTGAGACAGGACTGGCAACTGATAGCAAAACCCACGTCATTTTCTTTACAGTTTGTGGTGTCTACACAGGTTGTATAAGGTCCTTACTGATCAAAGGGTGTGTTTTTAATCACTCCCAAGAAATTCCTTTGTTGTCTTCATACAGACTCTGGGTTAAAAAACAATAACAACCCTTCCAGAGGTTGTTATAAATAGACATATATCCTGGGAAGACACAGGTGCCTGTAAAAGACAAGATTCTGATGTCCAGAATGGGAAAATCCAGATAACAGCACCCGTTTGCCGAACCTTCCAATACACAGCAGACAGACAGCACTGGGTGTGCTAATACCATCACTACACACATATAAAAATGCACAAAACAAGAGTGTATTAAGCAAAGATTATTTTCTTTTACCTTCAGTGACTCTTTACTGTCCAACCTCCTAAAAAGACAGCTTTGTATGAAAACCCATGAATCTAGTTTCTGTTGGAACTTTCAATCCAAAAGATAAACGGAGACCAAGAAATTAAAAAGTTGTATTTCCGGGGCGCCTGGGTGGCTCAGTCAGTTAAGCGTCTGCCTTCGGCTCAGGTCATGATCCCAGGGTCCTGGGATCGAGCCCCGCGTCGGGCTCCCTGCTCCATTGCAGGGAGCCTGCTTCTCCCTCTCCCTCTGCTTGCTGCTCCCCCTGCTTGTGCTCTCTCTCTCTCTGTCAAATAAATAAATAAAATCTTTAAAAAAAAAAATTAAAAAAATAAAAAGTTGTATTTCCATTAGCTAGCCAAAGTGAAGATCTGACAAAATTATCCAGTTTGTGCAAAACTAAAAGACAAGTTATGCTTTCAAATCTATAATGTCCACACTCTCTCCAGGGCCAATTTCGCCAGGTCTCTGGACAGACTTCTGATTCCCCTGAAGCCAAGAAAACATGGAAAAGAGATGGTTACATTTTGTTCTCACATACCTATGGTACCAAAAAGAAAAAGGGGGTCGGAAGAGGTTTCCTTTTGCTGCTATGGAATTGGAAGACCTCCAAGACCTAACCCAGAGCATCTTCTTTTTTTCCCCTCAAACATATTCCTAGTTGTTTTTTTTTTTTTCTAATTTACTTTAGGTGAAATGAGAATAGCAAAACCATCTGAAAATTCAGCATGAAATGAAAACTCTGATGCTTTTATCTGCACACATGGCAGCACTGATGTGCTAATACAGTACAGTCATGAAAGCACCCCTAGATGAACTTAGGTGACTTCTTCTAATCCCTCGAAATCTGTTTATTTCCTTGAACTGGAATGATTCCTGCGGCTTTGTTTATTAGCAATTGTTTTTCAAAGTTTGGAAAAATGTAGCAAAAAAAAGCAAATGATAAAACAAGAATATTGTTCCTCTGCCAGCTATTTACAAGGCACTAAAATAAATTAAAATTTACTCTAACAATACAGAATCCCATAGTGCCTTTCATATGTTTAAAGATATTATCAGTGTGATAGAAATTTATGGGGCACTGGCTTATGGTGTTGTAAACCAAGGCTTTTTTGACCAAGTCATGAACTTGTGTTACTGAATAAAACAAAATACTCAAAAGACAGGATGGAGCCACATCTTAATTTAAAGTAGGACTAGGGATGGGGCTGTAAAAATTGAATGAAAAATTAGCCACTCCAACACAGGACTTTGAACCAGGCTGATCCATTCATGGTCATATGGCTGTTGACCAATACAAATGAATCACAGATATGCAACAATGGGAACTTCTAGTTTACCTTCCTATCGTCCTCTCACCCTACCCCATCCTATTCTCCTCTGGCTACATCTCCTGGGCTTTCGACCCTTGACTTTGCCTCCCTCTCTGGCTCCCTGCTTGCCCCTTGTACTGGCATGGGACACTGGCTTGGCACTCAATGCTCTCTAGGACTGGCTTGCACCCCACTTTGGTTCATTTTTCCCTTGTGTCTTTGGGTAGTCACCTCCCCACTCAGTGCTAGGCTCTAGATGCCAAGTTCAGCTTTGGCCATCTGGCCAACACCCTGAGAGAATGACCCCAGACCACCAGGAGAGACAACTAGACAATGTGAATTAACAGTGGGCACCCAATGTTAAGGTGCCTTTACCGCCCAGGTAGCTCTTCCTGTGACAAGACCACTTCAGGCAGGCTACGTTTTGACAGCAAGGTATTTTGTTCTTTGATTTCACAGCCGCTTCTCTGAACGGGTACAAGTACAAAGGCCAAGAATCAGACCAAGCTGGTTGAGAGAAGCACGGGCAGGAATATGAGTTTCCTGTGGCTGACCTGCATCCTCTGCATCAATGTTGAGGTGGAACCTTACAGAAATGTTCATCCCAACCCCATTTTAAAAGAGCTTCCTGGGGTGCCTGGGTGGCTCAACTGGTTGAGTGTCCAACTCTTGATTTTGGCTCAGGTCACGATCTCAGGGTCCTGGGATCGAGCCCCACGTTGGACTCCATGCTCAGTGGGGAGTCTGCTTGAGGATTCTCTTTCTTCCCCTCTCCCTCTGCCCCTCCCCCACACTTTATCTCCCCCTCAAATAAATAAATCTTTAAAAAAAAAAAAGAGCTTTCCTTGTGATGTCTCAAGGGACATAAAGTATGAAAAACCTCAGAGACTGAAAAGGTATCGAGAAGTCTCAGTTAAAAAGTAAGTGTGTGGGGCACCTGGGTGGCTCAGTCAGTTAAGCATCTGCCTTCTGCTCAGGTCATGATCTCAAGGTCCTGATGTCAGGCTCCCTGGTTAATGTGGAGTCTGCTTCTCCCTCTGCCCCTCCCCCTGCTCATTCTTGCTCTCTCTCTCTCTAATAAATAGATAAAATCTATTTTTAAAAAGTGACTGTGTTAGCTAAGGCTCTCCAGAGAAACAGAACCAATAAGATGTACATACGTATAGAAAGAAATTTATTATAAGGAATTGGCTTGTGCAATTATAGAGGCTGAGAAGTCCGAAGATTTGCAGTTGGCAAGCTACAGACCCAGGAGAGCTAATGGTGTAAGTTAAACTGCAAGCCAGTTGAGACCCAAGAAATACCAGTATTTCAGTTCAGTCCAAAGGCAGGAAGAGACCAAGGTTCCAGCTCAAGGCAGTCAGACAGAAGGACCCGCTTACTCCTAAGAGGGTCAGCCTCAGCCTTTTTGTTCTATTCAGGTCTTTGACTAATTGTAGATGGCCACCCATATCTGGGAGGGCAATCTGCTTTACTCAGTCCACTGATTTAAATGTTAATCTCCTCCGGAAACACCCTCATAAATACACCTGGAATAAATATTTGACCAAATATCTGGGCACCCCATGGCCCAGGCAAGTAGACACACAAAATTAACCATCACAGGGAGTGATGTTAGAGATTACAAGAAGCAATGAGACTGCAAGATGTCAATCCTGGCTGCACATCAGAGACACCTGGGGACTTTAAAAATAGCGGCCTGGGCCCCATCCCAGGCCAATAATCAGAATCTCTGTCAGGTGGAGTCTGACATAATTTTTAAAAAACTTTCCAATGGTCTGATGTGTAGTCAGAATCTCAAAGCTCTGGACTAAAAGGAAGGACTACAATAAATGGCTGGACAAATGATGAACAGATGGAATCCAATTGCTGGTGCTAGCCTAGGAGATGAATTTTTAGTAGGTCTTCTTCAGAATGCAAGAGGGTAAGTCAATTTCTTTGGTTTTCAGCTTAAGAGGATTTTTTGGCATGGTGTGGAAAAGTGTCTTGGAAAGAGTATGGGCTTCAGGGTCTGAAAGACTTAGGTTCAATCCCAGCTCTACCACACAGTTATTCAAGCTCTTGCAACCTCCCATTTCCTAACTGGTAAACTAGGGATAATGATGATACTCTTAGAAGGTCAGCACAATGTCCGGCCCTGATAGGATACCATCAAAGGTCATTCTCTTCCTCTAAACTTAGCAGGGATCAAGTATTATTAAAACCTGAGAACCAAAAACGTGACTGTCATACATGTAATCCCATCTGTGTTTTCAATAAATAAATAATACATCACATACCACATCTCCTTTAGCAATCTTTCTTTTCAATCACTATCTTGTACCAAAAACTCCTGTGGTTCATAAACAGAAAAAAAGATGTCAGATTTTGAACTTGAAAAGGAATGAATGAGGGATTAAACTTGAATTATTCATAGCTGTCTCAAAGTTGAAACTCTCCAAGGAATTAGAGTATTGCCAAGTATTGAGAAAAAGAAAAAGAAAAAAAAAAACAGGGAAAGTAAAAGGGAAGAAAAAGATTAAGATGATTTAAATCAAATTTCAGGGACAGAAAATAGGTCTAAAATCTGTAATGTGTACAGAGCTCCTCAAAAAATAATTTTGCCACAACTTATTTCACACTAAAATAGAGGCTGAAATGCCTAACTCAGAAATTACTGTGTTTGATGATTATTATCAGTTTATTAATCTTAAATAGAGTCAATGATTTTTCAAAACTGAAAGAATATTATTTGGATATTCTGCCAGCAAACAAATGTTTTAAGTTCTTTTTTTTTTTTTTTTTCAAATGTTTTAAGTTCTTAAAGAAATGTCTCCTTTCAGGGCGCCTGGCTGACTCAGTCTGTAGAGCATGTGACTCTTGATCTTGGGGTTGTTTGAACCCCACACTGGGTATAGAGATAACTTAAAAATAAAATCTTAAAAAAAGAAAAAGAAAAAGAAATGTCTCCTTTCCCTAGAATGCAAGCATTCCTATAAAGAGTAGCAATGGATTATTGTACTTATGATTTTGTACATATTTATTTCCTTATAGAATCAATCTTATATTGTGGGCACAACTTATATAGTAATACTAGAACAGTTAACATTGCAGGATCTCTCACTAATTTGATCTTATAGGTATTAATTTCCTACTGTAGGTATAGGACTCCTCTCTACATTTATACACAAAAACCACACCTATATGAACATGTTTCACCTAACTGAAAACTGATGTGGAGTTGCATGGGATTTACTAGGTATGCACATGCACAAGAAGCAGGAAAGGTCATCTCTATCCTGGTTAAGCTAACAAACTGACTGAGGCATGTGGTGGGAGAAAAATGTGGGCAAAACTGGCTTCAAATCCTAAGCTGCATGATCTGGAACAAGTTACTTAATTTCTCTGAACTTCAGTTCTCAATCTGCAAATCAGGCTTAATAATACCCTCCCTGTAGCGTTATTTTGAGGATTAAGTGAAATTATGCATAAAGTGCCAAGCAGGTGGTAGATACTTTTCCTCTTACATAAATCTGAGAAACAAATGTTTTCCACAGGTGGTTTGGTGTCCTTCTGGTTTGTGAAGTGGTGCTGCATGCTCATACAATATTGAGCTTAAAAACCAAGCTGACTAAAAATGAGAGCTCCAGGACTTACAATTTCCAGGAAGACAAAGTGGACACATGTTCTCCCATTTCTCCCACTAAGTAAAACTAAAACCATACACATCAGATATTAAACAAATGTAAGACTCTGAAAGGTGAAGAGAAGAAGGCAGACTAGTTAGAGATCTCAGGACACATGGAACAACACAGTGGTGAGTTGTTCTTATTTCTTTGTATGTCAAATACCCCAACAAAAGCCTGCTTTCTCAAGGAAAGGGGCAGCCTCAAAAGGTAGTAAACTTTTAAATTAATAAATGCTATGCTCCAGCTAAACACCATACAAAAACAATTGTGGCCCAGCCTCCACGTATGCCAGCAAAGCCCAGGTGGGGAGCTTAGACTTCCACCTCTGTGAGGCTGTAATGAGGTTCCCAAATACCCTCACTGGGGTGGTGTCAGAGAATGCCCAGCTGAGAGTCAGGACTTTCACTATGCCCTACTGATAATGAGGCCAGCCTGCCTACATGTGTCAAAGAAGAACTTCCACCCCTGCTCAGCAATAATGCTTAATAATGAGCAATAATAATAATGAGCAATAATGACACCCCTCATGTGTCAACAGAGGTTCAATAGGGGACCTGCACATCTGCCTCTACCGAAATAGTAATGAGGCAATGCCCACCCCTTCCCCTGCCAAGGCCCTGAGAAAGCTTAAAACAGAGTGTTTCAGTAAGATCCAGAGTCTCATAAAATAACATGAAAATATCCCAATTTCAATTAAAATCACTTGTCATACCAACAAACAGAAAAATCTCAAACTCAGTAAAAAATGACAATCGATAGATGCCAGCACTGAGATGACAAGAGATTTTAGGATTACCGGGCAAAGATTTTAAAACAGCCATGATAAATTGCCTCTATGAGCAATTACAATTACATTTCAAACATGAAAAAATTAAAAACTTAGAAAAGAAATACAAAGTTTCAGTGAAAAAGCAGATGACCTAAAGAAGAATAAAATGGAAACTTCAACCAAAAAAAAGTACAATAACTAAAATAAAAAGCTCATTGGAAGGGCTCCACAGCAGAATGGAGGGAACAAAGGAATGAAACAAGAAATTGGAAGACAGAAGAGTAAAAATTACCCAATCTGAATAGAGGGAAAATAGATAAAAAAGAAAATTAACAGAACCTCAGGAACCTGTTAGGAAATCTAACATTCATGTCCTCAGAGTCCTGGAAGGAAAAGCAAAAGAAGGAGGAGCTAGAAAAGTACATGAAGAAATAATGGCTGTGGAAACTTCTCAAATTTGGCGAGAGACATAAACCTACAAGTTCAGAAGCTGAGCGAATCCCAAACAGGAGAAAGCCAAAGAATTCTATGCCAACACACATCATCATTAAACTTCTGAAAATAAAAGGCAAAGAAAATATTATGAAAGCGGGAAGAGAGAAACAACACTTTACCTACAGGGGGAAAGAAATTCAAATGGTGGCTTTCTCGTCAGAGAATACGGTGGTGGGAATGAGATTTTTCAAGAGCTGAAAGAAAACAACTGTGAGTACACAATCCTGTACCTTGCAAAAACATACTCTAGGAAGGAAGGGAGAAATGAAGACATTCTCAGAGGAAGGAAAACCAAGAAAAGTTGTGACTAGCAGATCTATTCTGAAAGGATAGCTAAAGAAAGTTCTCTACACAGAAAAGAAGACACGGTGGCATGTCAAGAAGGAAGAGACAGTAAACAAAAATAGGGATAAATGCAATAGACTTTTCTCTTCCTTTGGAGTTTTCTAAATTATGTTTGATGGTGAAGCAAAATGAACAAAACTACTTGATTTGGTTCAAAATGTGTGTGGATGAACTATTTAAGACAAGTGTATTATAAATGGAGGAAGGTAAAAGGAGGTAAGGTACTTCACTTGAATTGGTAAAAAGAAAACAGCAGTAGGCTGTGATAGGTTATGTAGATACATAATGTAGCACCTAGAGCAACCTCTACAAGAAAGCTATCCAAAGAGATACACTCAAAAACACTATGGATAAATCAAAATGGAATTCTAAAAAAATGTTCAGCTAACCCACAGGAAGGCAAAAAAAAAAAAGAGAGAGAGAAAGAAAACAGAGATCTAAAAAATAGAACAATGACCAAAAAAACAAAACAGTTGACTTAAGCCCTAACATATCAATAAATGCTTTAAGTGCAAACAGTCTAAATAAATCAATTAAAAGAGAATGGCAGAACAGATTTAAAAATGTGACTCCAGTATATGTTGTCTACAAGAAACTCATTTCAAAACAGCAATACAGGAAGGTTGAAATTACAAGGATGGAAGAAGATATATCAGGTAAACATTAATCGAAGGAAAGCAGGAGTGGTTATATTAATATCAGATAAGGTAGACTTCAAAGGAAATAAAATGACCAGAGACAGAGAGGGACACTACAAAATGATAACAAGGTCACTCCAACAAAACATAGGAATCCTAAATGTAAATGCACCAAACACCAGAACTGCAGAATAGGTGAAGCAAAAACTGATAAAACTGAAAGGAGAAATGAACAACTTTAGAATTATAGTTGAGGAATTCAACACCATTCTTTCAAAAATTTGTTGAAATGGATTTTCAACAGTGAATCAGCAGGACGTAGAAGAGCTCAATGCCATCAACAACCAACAGGATCTAATTATAATTTATAGAACACTCCACCCAACAACTGCTGGATATGCATTCTTTACAAGTGCCCACAGCACATCGACTGAAACAGACCAAAGCCTGAGTATAAAACAAACATCATCAATTTAAAAGAGTTGAAATCATACCAAGTGTGTACTCTAATCACCATGGAATCAAACTAGAAATCAATAACAGAAAGATAACAGTAAACTTTCCAAACACTGACACTAAATAACAACCTGCTAATGAATCCATGGGTCAAAAAGGAAATCTCAGGGAAATAAATACACTGAACGGATGAAAATGAAAATACAACATATCAACATCTGGGACATAGCTAAATCAGTGCTGAGAAGGGAAATATATAGCACTAAATGCATATATTAGAAGAAAAGAAGAGTCTCAGATCAATAATCTAAGCTCCTGCTCAAGAACCTACAAAGAAACAAAATAAATCCAAAGCATGCAGAAGGAAGGAAATAATAAAGATAAGAGCAGAAACCAATGAAAATTGAAATGCAAAAACAGTAGAGAAAATAGTAAAACGGAGAGTTGGTTCTTTGCAAAGATAATAAAATTGACAAACCTTCAGTAGGACTGACAAAGGAAAAAATATGTGAAGTACCAGTAGCAGAAAAAAAAGGGATATCACTACAGACATCAAAAGGATAATAAAGGAATATTAAGAACAATTCTACATGAATACATTTGACAACTTCTATGAAATGAACAAATTCCTCAAAAACCCCACAAACCACCACGACTCACCCAACATGAAATAATTTAAGTAGGCCTATATGTATTAAGAAGAATAAATTCATAATTTAAAAACTCCCAAAAGGGAGTAGAGGAATTGAAATAGCTAAAACAATTTTGAAAAAGAATAATCAAGTCAGAGGAATCAGTTTACCCTATTTCAAGACATGATATAACTACAGTAATCAAGACTATAGTGAATAGGCAATTAAGAATAGAGAACCCAGAAACAGACCCACACAAACATGACCAATTTATTTTTGATAAAGGTATAGAAACCATTCAACAGAGGAATGACAGCATTTTCAACAAATGGTGCCAGAGTAATGAGACATCCACAGGCAATTCTCATACCTTATATAAAACTTGAATGCATCACAGACTTAAATATAAACAGAAAACTTACAGACCAAAAAAAAAAAAAAAAAAAACCCAAAAACAACCCAGAAGAATATCTTTAGGATCTCCAGCTAGGGAAAGAGTTCTTAGACTTGACACCAAAAGCATAATAAATAAAAGAAAAAATTGATAAATTGAACCGCACCAAACTTAAAAACTTTGCTTTTGAAAAAAACTCCTGTTAAGGAGCTGAAAAGACAAGATAGAGAGAGGGAGAAAGTATATGCAAACCATACATTCAAACAAAGAATTAGTATAGAATAAAGAACTTTCAAAAACTCAAGCAAAAAAGCAAATAATTCAGTTGGAACACAGGCAAAAGAGACAAAGAGACATTCTGCCAAAAAGATAGACAGATGTCAAGTAAGCACATGAAAAGATATCCAGCATCATCAGCCATTAGAGTAATATAAATTAAAACCACAATGATATACCACTACAGACCCATCAGAATAGCTAAAATAAAAAATAGTGATACTAACAAATGCTGGTGAGGATGTGGAATGTAAATGAGGAATGTAAAATAGTGCAGCCACTCTGAAAAAAAGTTTGGTAGTTTCTTAAACAACTACCAAACACACATATGCAAATACTATATGATCCAGCAATTGCATTCCTTGGCATTTATCCCAGAAAAATATGTTCATACAGAAATCTGTAAATGAATGTTTATAGCAGCTTTATTCATAACAGCCCCAGACTGGAAACAACCCAGATGTCCTTCAATGAATGAATGACAATCCCATGGAATACGACTCACCAATAAAAAGGAACAAAGTACTGATACATGCAATAATCTTAGGGAGGCTACAGAGAATTATGCTCAGTGGCGGGGCGGGGGGAGAGCCAACCATGAAAGGTTGTATATTGTATAATTCTATTCATGCATTTCTTGAAATGACAAAACTACAGAAATGGACAACTGATTACTGGTTGCCAGGGGCTAAGAGAAGGTAGAAGGGAGGGAAGTTAGTAAAGCTATCTATCTATAAGGGAAACATCCAGAACCTTGTCACAATGGACATTTTCTGTATCTTGACTCTACCAATGCCAATATCCTGGTTGTGATATTGTCCTACAGTTCTGTAAGATGGTACCGTTGGGGGAAACTGGGTAAAGGATATACAGGATTACTCTGTATTATTTCTTACAACTGCATAAGAACTTACAATGATTTCAAAGAAAAATTTAATTAAAAAATTTAATGCTCCAGAGGTGACTTGCAAACTGGTAAAGAAAGTAAGCAAAAGCAAAACACAACAAGCAAAAAACAAACTCTCATGCAAACGCTGACCCTTAAAGAGAGAAGAGCTTTTAGTTATCAACTAGTCTGACTTCTTAATCTGAAGATAAGAAATGGAGGCCCAGGGAAATGGAATAATTAGCAGAGCTTTTCTGGATAAATGTGCAATAACATGGAGGTTTATTCAGTTGTCTGTCATAGTGACATATGAACCTAATTACACTGTAATTCACATCTGTCTTTCTTCAACTACTCAATACTCTGGTGTTGAATATGTTAGGCTTAAAATAAGTTGGACTGAAGAAAAATAAATAAGAAATGATAATCAACAGCACTAGTTCCTGGTCAGGCTACTGATTTTCACTGTCCTCAAATGAGTTATCATCATGCTAGTAGATGTGGGTGAAAGATTTGTAGGGTGGAGCAATGACTTTTTAAAACTCTTTCTAGATTCTCCAGTTCCTTTTTTTTTTCCTTAAAAAAACCAAAAGGTCCAAAAGATCAAGTTTCAAAACTAACATGCTACATGTATTGACCCACAAAAAATTAGTTTGAGAATTGTTTCATCGAAAAGCAAAAGCAAACTGAAAATAACAAAGACCAGCCAGGAACATCTAGGGAAGTACTCATCATATGCTGGTTATTGTAGGTGATTCAAACATTAAACAGAACTGGGTTTCATGAGATTATCTGATGTGGAGGGAAAGAAGAAAAGAAAGATGAATAAGGTCAGAGGTTGAAAAGAGATGTAATGAGAGAGTCACTATCATAATATCTTTGAGTTACAGTCTTTCTCTAACTGCTCTCCCAACATTTTACTTAAATATCTTGTTATTATATCCTATGAGAATTTCACAAGTCATTTAAAGTGGCTTCTGTGCCTCCTCTCTGGTAGGGAATCTCTTCTGTTAGGAGCAGGAAGATAACTGCAAATTTCCATCCACATGGTGAGGCTCTGAGACTCTTCCATGCCCTGCTGTGCATACTTTTCTTGAATGTGTCCTGGGGAAGTACCAGCTCTAGAGAAGACTGAAGTCCTTAATCAGAGGGTAGATCTTCTGATCTACCAATCAGAGTGATAGATCTCTTAAAGTTTTTAAATAATAATAATAATAATAATAATAATAATAATAAAACTAAAGTTAGAAAACTCATCTTGCCCTACATTCTGAACAGCACAAGATAAAGTTTGGTAAATTAATTAAGGAATTATAGAAAAAGAATGGAGGAAAAGGATTTTCCAGGTAGAGGTTCCAGCATGTGCAAAGTCATGGATGTACAGGAAAGCATGCCCAGTTTAAAGAACTGCAGTAACTAAGAATAGTTCATTACTTTTATATATATTTGTTGAGCACCTGGGCCAGTCACTGTTTGAAGGGTTATAGTGGTGACCAACAGACAAGGTCCCTTCTCCATGAACTTGCCTCTGACATGGAGTATGGGGGTGGAGAAGAGATGCACAATAAACAAATAAAGTAACATGAAAATATCAAATAGTACTACACAGAGACTCAAAGGGACTACTTTTAGATTGGGTCCTTCAGAAGTCAGGAGGTGAACAGGTCATCTAGACAGAAAATAAGGAAACATCAGTCTTAACAACATGTTAGACCAGATGGACCTAACAGATATACACAAAACATTCCCTCTGAAAGCAAGAGAACACACACTCTTCTCAAGTGCACATGGAACACCCACCAGGATAGATCATATCTTAGGCCACAAAGCAAGTGTTAATAAATTTAAGAAGAACTGAAATAATATCAAGCATCTTTTCTGACCAAAATGGCATGAAATTAGAAATTAATTATAAAAAACTGGAAAATTCACAAATACGTGAAGATTAAACAATGTGCTACTGAACAACCAATGGGTTGAAGAAAAAATAAAAAAAATACCTTGAGACAAATAAAAATGGAAATACAACATACCAAAATTTATGAGATACAGTAAAAGCAGTTCTAAGAGGGACATTCATAGCAATGAATGCTACCTCAAAAAACAAGTAAAATCTCAAATAAACAACCTAACTTTATAGCTCAAGGAACTAGATAAAGAAAAACAAAGTACAAAGTTGGTAGAATAAAGGAAATAACAAAGATCAGAGCATAAATAAATAAAAATGGAGACTTAAAGATAATAGAAAAGACCAATGAAACTAAGAGCTGGTTCTTCAAGAAGATAAAATTGACAAACCTTTAGCTAGACTCACCAAGAAAAAAAGAGAGAGGACTCAAATAAGTGAAATCAGAAATGAAGAAGACATTACAACTGCTACCACAGTAATACAGAGGATTGTAAGAGACTACTATGAATGATTATATACCAACAAATCTGACAATCTAGAAGAAATGACTAAATTCCTAGAAACATACAACTTACCATGAAGAAACAGAAAATCTGAACAGATTGAATACTAGTAAGGAAATTGAGTCAGTAATCAAAATCATCCCAATGAAAAAAGTCCAGGACCAGATAGCTTCACTACTGAATTCTACCAAACATCCAAAGAAGAATTAACATCAAGCGTTCTTCAACTCTTCCAAAAAATAGAGGAGAGAATACTTCCAAACTTATTTTATAAGGCCAGCATTACCCTGATACCAAAACCAGACAAGTAGGGCACACACACACACACAAAATTACGCATCAATATCCCTAGTGAACATAAATGTAAAAATCTTCAATAAAATATTAGCAAACTGAATTCAACAATATATCAAAAATGATCATACACCATGATTAAGTAAGATTTATTCCAGGAATGCACGATGGGTGGTTTAACATCCACAAAAATCAATCACTGTGATACACCAAATAATAAAATGAAGGATAAAAATCCTATGATCATCTCAGTAGATGCAGAAAAGCATTTGACAAAATTCAACAATAAAAAACTCTCAACAGTAAGGATAGAGGGAACGTACCTCAGTATAATAAAGGCCACATATGACAAGCCCACAGCTAACATTGTACTCAATGGTAAAATGCTGAAAGCTTTTCCTCTAAGATCAGGAATAAGACAAGGATGTCCACTCTGACTACTTTATTCAACGCATCCAAGCCAGGGCAGTTAGGCAAGAAGAGGAAATAAAAGGCATCCAAATTGGAAAGGAAGAAGAAAGCTGTCATTATTTGCAGATGACAGGATATTATATATAGAAAACACTAAAAACTCCACCGAAAAAGTGTTAGAACTAATGAATAAATTCAATAAAGTTGCAGGATACAAAGCCAATATAAAAAAATCTGTTCCATTTCTGTACAGTAATAACAAACTATTAGAAAAAAATTAAGAAAATGATCCCATTTATAATAGCATCAAAATGAATAAAATATTTAGGAATAAATTTAACCAAGGAGACGAAAGAGTTGTACACTGAAAAAATGAAAGAAATTAATGGACATAAATAGAAAAATATTCTGTGTTCATGGATCCAAAGAATATTGTTAAAATGTCCATACTAAAAATAAATAAATAAATAAATAAATAAATAAATTGTCCATCCTACCCAAAGCAATCTACAGAGTCAGTGCAATCTCCCATCAAAATTCCAATGGCATTTCTCACAGAAATAGAACAAACAATACTAAAATTTGTGTGGATCCACAAAAGACCGAAATAGCCAAAGCAATCTTGAGAAAGAACAACAAAGCTGGAAGCATCATGCTCCCTGATTTCAAACTATATTATGAAGCCACAGTAATCAAAACAGTATGGTATAAAACAGACACAAAGATAATACATGTGCAGATTTATTTTTTTTTATTTCTATTTTTTTCTTTTTTTTTTTTTAATTTTTATTTTATTTCTGGTATGAAGTAAACCTGCACATGTGGTCAGTTATGACAAAGGAACCAAGAATATACAATTGGAAATGAACAGTCTCTTCAATAAATAATTGGGATGGATGGATGATTGGGCAAACTGAACAGCCATATGCAAAAGAATGAAACTGGACCAGTATCTTACATCATACACAAAAATTAACTCAAAATAGTTTAAAAACTTGAATGTAAGATCTGAAACCATAAAAATCCCAGAAGAAAACATAGGTATAAGGTCCTTGACATAGGTCATGATTTTTTTAATCTGACACCAAAACCAAAAGTAAACAAGTAGGACTACATCAAACTAAAAGCCTTTGCCCAGTGAAGGAAACCATCAGCAAAATAAAAAAGCAACCTATGGAATGGGAGAAAGTATTTGTAAATCATATGTCTGATAAGGGGTTAAAATATATAAAGAACTCCTATAACTCAATAACAAAACAAAAAACACAAAAAATCTGATTAAAAAATAGGCAGAGAATCTAAATATTTTCCCAAAGAAGATACACAGATGGCCAGCAGATATCATGAAGAAAATACAAATCAAAACTGCAATAAGATAAAACACCTCACACCTATTAAAATGGCTATTATCAGAAAGACAAGAAATAACGAGTGTTGACGAGGCTGTGGAGAAAAGGGACCCTTATACACTGTTGTTGGGAATGTAAACTGGTGCAGCCACTATGGAAAACAGTATGGAGGTTCCTCAAAAAATTAAAAATAGAACTACCATATAATCCAGCAATTCTATTTCTGGGTAGTGTATGTGCGTGTATACACACACACATACATTATTATTCAGCCATAAAAAAGAATGAAACCTTGTCATTTGCAACAACATGGATGGACCTTGAGGGCATTATGCTAAGTATAATAAGTCAGAGAAAGATAAATACCATATGATCTCACTTACTTATGAAGCTAAAAAAACAAAAAACAAACAAAATCAAGCTCACAAAATCAGAGAAGAGACTGGTAATTGCCAGAGGCAGGGAGTGTAGGTGGGAGAAATGGGTCAAATGTGTCAAAAGGTAGAAAATTCTAGTTATAAAATAAATACATCATGGGCATGTAATGTACAGCACAGTGCCTATAGTTAACACTGTATCACATATTTGAAAGTTGCTAAGAGAGTAAATCTTAAAAGTTCTCATCACAAGAAAAAATGTAACTACATAAGGTGATGCATATAAACTACTTCATTTGTGGTGATCATTTCCCAATGTATAAAAATATCAAATCATTAAGTTGTACATCTATAACTAATATAATGTCATATGTCAATTATATCTTTAAAAAAAAATCCCTGAAATAATAATTTATTTTTTAAAGATTTTATTTATTTATTTGAGAGAGAGAGAGAGAGCATGAGCAAGGGGCGAGGCAGAGGCAGAGTGAGAAGCAGACTCCCTGCTAAGCAGGGAACCCTATGTGGGGCTCGATCCTAGGACCCTGGGATCATGACCTGAGCCAAAGGCAGATGCCTAACTGACTGAGCCACCCAGGTGCCCCAATAATAATAATAATAATTTAAAAAGGAGTCAGGAGGTTATTATTAAGCTGAGGTCTGAATGACAAGGAGCTAGTCATACCAAGATCACTGGGAAGAAGGAATAGCTACTGCAAAGATCCCAACACAAGTAGAAGCTTGAGAGAAAGAGGGTCACTGTAGCAGTAGGGAAGGAATGTGGAACTAGAAAATGTATCCTGTAGGTACAGCCAACAGAAATACTGCTTACACCTAAATGGAAAAATGGAAATGTTTATTAATGTTGTTTCAGCTGAACAAATAATGAAATAATTTATTTCCTAGTCTCTATGACAACTATAGATGTAGGGACCATAGTGGATCCACCCAAATATTCATCAACATAGGTTCAAACCTGGGTTCCAAACTCCCCCTTGTCTTCTGCCTCCCCTACCCTAGAACATGGCCACAGCTGAACCATGTTTCCAAGGCCATTGACAACATGTCTAACTGACGTGAGCAGAGACCTGTCTTGCCCTTCCTTCTGGCCAGTAGGAGATCATGGTGGGAAATGGACATGGTAGAGGGTCTAAGATGGTGGAGCTAAGTTCATTACTATCAGCATCAGAACCATGATTAACAGAGAAATTTCACTCCTAAGGCCTGTTGCTGTCAGCAAATTCCAAGAAACACTGGTCATTACTATAGCAACTGATTTCACATGCATCAGGAGAAATCATAACAGTATTAGCTTTTCCTGGAAACAGTCAAAGTTGAAACTGCCTGCAATTAGAGTGTTCCCCATTTCCTCTAACGATGCTGGCGCTGCCCCCGATCTTGGTGCCTTTCTCTAACCGCTGTGGATTATTCAGTCCTCTGGGGCCTCCATGTTTGTCCCTGAAGAGGCTGGTCCTGCTCTTAAGCCATTTGTATACTGTTCTAAGCCTCCAAAGGCCAAGAAACTGGTGTATGGGTGTGGGGGAGTGAGGATCCAAGAAGCAGAAAGACAGGATTCAGAATTTAAAGTTCTGGGCTTGAGCACCAGCTCTACCCGTCAGCCATGTGACCCATAAGCAGTTTACTTAACCCCTCTGTACTTCTGTTTCCTCATCTGAAAAATGGTGCTATTAACAATACCTTTCATGAGATCAGCATATGGAATAAAGAAGACAGGAAATGTGAAAATACTGTGTAAGTATAAGAGCTGTGCAAACACCAAGTATTTGCCTGAAGCAAAAGATCTTTTCTTCATTTCAGGAAATTAACATCCAAAATAATGAAATTTATTAAAAGTCCTTATTATAGCCTTTGGCTTACTTCTACCTATATTAAGGAATTCAAAGAAGCCATCAGTGAAACGTATACCGCTAACCTAATTCTGGTCCTTCCTCTGCCACCATGAAGCCATGTGATGTGGGACACTTAGCCATTCAGAGCCTCCGCTTCCTCATCTACAAAATGAAGATAATAATACCCAAGGACAGATATAGGGATCAGATTATATATCTTAAAATTCTCTGGAAAATATCCACCAAGTGCAAAGATATACATTTCAATATCCTAATACACGCTGCATATATCTTCATGTATCTTAGGAGATTACCAAATCATAATTTGAGTTTGAAGTCAAAATTTTTTCCATCAAAAGGTCAACAATCTTCATAGAGAAAGAACTCTGAAATGAGCTACAGTTGAATATCTACCTTTTTAAGGCATGTACAGAGGGAGATAAAAATAATCTCCTTTTTGTAGATATACAAAATGCCACGTGGTAGACTAGAGATAACCACAGATTCCTTACTATTCCTCCAACTGACAGGTGAAGTCTCTGTCCTCTCTGCTGGAATCTGCAGGGTTGGGTGTGGGTATCCCTGTGAAAAATTAACCAACTTAACCAATATGGCAAAAAGAAGGCCGTACTATGCCAATTTCCAGGCTAAGCCTTAGACTCACACTTTCTGACTCTTGAAGACTTGTTCTTAGAGCCCTGCTCTACCATGTAGGAAGGCTACCCTGAGGCTGCCGTTCTGTGAGGAAGCTCACCCTAGCCACTTGGGAGAGACCATATGAAGAGAGAGAGAGCTGCCTGGGCGCCCCAAGTCTTGGGAGTTCCCAGCCATTCCTGTCATCCCCGCTGAAATCCGAGGATGGTGCTGCAGAGGCAAGCTGCACCGAATCCTGGACCCACAGATCAGAGATATAAGAATAATAAATTGCTTTATGCCACTAAGTTTTGGAGTGGCTTGTTTCACAGCAAATTATAACTGGAAAATCATCCAAACATGAAATGATAAAATATTTGATGGTAATTTATGAGTGTGTGTGTCACTAAGATGAAATTTCAGCCCCACAGTTGCTTCAGTCCTAGGAGAGGAAAACATTTTCCTATGGCTAGCTGCCAGTGAAAGTCTGAGAAATTATGGCAAACTGGAATAATTCCTCAGTATTTCCAAGTACACTGAAAAGGGGAAAAGCCTCATTAAGTTTTGTAAAACAACAAAATCTATATAGGCTAAATCTCTTCTGCAGAAATCCAAAAGAAAAAAAAGAAGTCTAAAAAATCCAAAAGAAAAAAAAGAAGAAGTCTAATAAAAGCCCTCAAAAAGTTTTTGGGTGAGGGGAAGAGGGTTCTGGATTGCCCACCAAGGTCGAGGTTAAACTTGATGTTGGACAGGAAGTCAGGACTGTCTAATACTGTACCATTCATTCAAAATCATGTAGACCACTACAGGCAAATCACTTTAGAACATATTTGGCAAATAATCGTGGAGCTCCATAAAAGGTAACTAAGAAAGATTCAGACAAATATGCTAAACTCGTTTGTATTGTATATATTTTTTATTTTTTATACATTATGATGTTTTGACATTTCAAAAACCCTTTCTAGCTGAAGAGAGACTGCCCCTCCTGGGGCCAGTCAATTCTTGGAGATAGCAAAGGGCCCAGCTGGGAGCATGCCTTTGATATGCAAACCAACCCAAATCCAGAGCTAGACCACCTCAATCTTCCCTTCACCCAGGACACAATATCCCTCTGCCTTAACCATCCCAAGGCCAGGTACCAGACAACTAGAGACCATCTCCATCATCTAAATCCTATTCCAACTAGCCAATTCTATTTATCCTGTCCTGTCTTTCCTTTCCCTCAGACACCCAAATAAAGGCTGTGGCCTTATTTTACCATGCCATAACCAACATGGACATTCTTAGAACATCAATCAAAGGGTTACGTGTTCAAAGACAAGCTCAGGTCAATACCTGGGGGGAATTTGGGACAGGTGAGATTACACTAGTTTAATGACCATGGAATTACAGAGAAGTTTTTGTCTGCACCAAGACCTACAGCCTTCTGACCGGTACACTGATGTCAGTGAGGCCTGGTCTGGGAATGCAGATGGGTCAGCACATCTCCCATTATAGTTCGAAAACCACCCCAGGAACCATAACAGTAAGAGAAGGATAAGTCATGCCACCTTCCTTACAAAGGAGAACAGCTGAGAGACAGAACAGAAACTTAGCTGCATAATTCCGAAGTTCAGTTTCTCATGTCGTCTAGCAGAAAAAAAAACTACATGGCTTTCCAAGTACCTACTTCAATTAGTTCCTATAAATGAAATATCTAAATGGTTGCATAGTTTTAAAAAGTGTACACAGGGCACCTGGGTGGCTCAGTTGGTTGAGCGTCTGATTCTTGATTTCGGGTCAGGTCATGATCTCAGGGTCATGAGGTTGAACCCGGCATGGGGCTCTGCACTCTGTGGGGAGCCTACTTGAGATTCTCTCTCTCCCTCTCCCTTTTGCCCACCCCCCACCCCCGCTCATGCTCTCTAAAATAAAATAAAATAATAAAATAAAAAGTGTATACAGCTTTGAGCTGTTCAGGGCTGCCTATCTTCTGGAAATGAAGCCTGTCTCTATTGCTGAGTTATGAAAACTACATATTAAGATTACAAGGATACACTTTACTAGAAATACAAGATAAAATTGAACCCTCTTGCCTGGTGATGTAAGCCAAATATATTTTATTAATTACCCACGTTAGGGCGACTGGGTGGCTAAGTCATTAAGCATCTGCCTTTGGCTCAGGTCATGATCCCGGGGTCCAGGGATCGAGCCCCGCATCGAGCTCCCTGCTCTGTGGGAAGCCTGCTTCTCCCTCTCCCACTCCCCCCTGTTTGTGTTCCCTCTCTCGCTGTGTCTCTCTCTGTCAAAAAATAAATAAAATCTTAAAAAAAAAAAATAACCCACGTTAGTAGACAGCAAATGGCAAAAAAGCGTATAAATGTATGTCTCAGTTCTACCACGATTGTTCTATTTTTCTCTACTATCACCAGAAACCAGATTTCATATCTTCTAAACATCCAAAAACAGTGCCTTCCTTTTTCTATAGTGTATACAATTTAACTGAGGTCTTCTATTCTTTTTACAGATCCTCTACGTTCTCCATTGCTCATCTTCTGCCGGTAGGTTGATGAAGCAGGAGGCAAACATGGACAAACAGGAGGCAAACCCAAAGGAATGCAGGAGAAATTTGGAGGTGTAATTAAAAGAATTACATGTCTGCCTTTTCGTGCCTTTAATTTAGGAAGTCAGTGGCTTAAATCACGTACTTCACAGCATGAGTAATGCACAGAACGTCTGTGCGGTAGCCACATTTAAAAGGACTCTCTGCCACCCAGACTGAAGTTGAGTGGCTCTTTCTTCACTTGATCAAAATACTCAAGTGATTCCAACAACTGACTACTGATGGTAATCTTATCTAGACATTCCTGCCATTGGGATCTTTCTACCAGCTTCTTCAAATGGAAGCCAAGCTGCCATTCAAGCATTTTTAAATATTGCCAACTCATTTCCTAGATGAGGGGCCAAGAAAGGGTTTCATGCATTTGGGTCATGCCAGCTGGATTGGGGTTAAAAGTTCTCACTCATCATGTCCGTTTCTGGACATCAAGCTCCAGGACAGGCCAAATGACTGTGGCTGAGCCACTGGATTATTGTCTCTTTTCCCTGTATGGTCTCGTTAGTTCTTTTGTTGATCCAGCAAACCAGCTGTTGTGTGGTTTGTATACTCACAGGGCTGTGAGTATAAAGGCTTTTCAGACCATCAGGCCTGTCCAGCCCTTCAGGTTAGCAGGTCACCAGGGTTTTCTTGCCAGGCCATTGGCCTTTGTGCAGGCAGCAGATAAACCCTAGGAACACCTACGATTAGGTGTAATACTATGTTACTCTACATAATACTATGCTATTTGCTAACAGCGGGTAGCTAATTTGGGGCCATTTTGTTTTTAAAATTGGAAAATATATTTATCAACGGCAACCCAAAACTATTCCTTTATTTCTGACGGCTTCCTCCCGTGATAGACCCTGATGATGTCCTCTTTTTCCTAAGTCTTCAATTCAATTTCTTTATCATCATTCCACTCCCTAACTCTCTCAAAGTCAAATGTTTGAATATAACTTTCATACCACTCGATTCACTGATTCACTTATGTGTGTGTTTAACACTGACTTAATGTTTGCTAAGTGCCAGACCATGTGTTAAGAATTCAGATATACAAATGCATACTCATTACAAGAATTCAAAAAATGAGAAATATATAAGGTAAAATGTGAAAGTGCCCTTTATCTTTCTTAAATTTACTCCCTCTTTAGAGATAACTACTGTTAACTATATTTTCTGTATCTTCAAAAAAATCCATAGATATGTACATACACAGGCATACACAGTCTATGCATCACATTCTAAGCATGTACCCATGGAAGTATTGGGGTATATGTGTGTTCATGCACAATTTTAGAGCTTAAAAAGTATATATTATTAAAAATGATAATAAATGTTCTTTTTAAATTCCCACTCTGATCTTTTTGTTTATACAAATTTCTCAGAGTTTGCAGAAAGTAGACACCACTGGACTCAGCCAACAAGCCCAGAGGCTTTTGCTCTGTAAATATTCTTCTCACTCACTGATTCAAAAAATATTTATTGGGCCTAGACCATCTTCCAAACACTGTGCCAACTAGTACAAAAATGAAGATGTAGCCTTTTCCTCAAGCCCAGAATACACAGAATTAAAATGAACATATGTACTGTTTTTCCAAATAAAGTTCTTATTTTTTAAGAAAATAACCTCAAAAGTCCTCCTTTTGGTTATAAATAGTTGTTATTTAATTGTACCAACTGTCAGGTATTATAATGATAGTTGTTCAAGTATTAGCCTTCCCAGGTAACAAGACACGGCAGCTGATTAGTAGTGCATGTCTCCCCAGAAGAGCCTTAAGAAGTAACATTTCAGGTAACTGGAGAAACCTTGGGCAGATTTCATATCATACTGGTCACACACGCATAGGACTGGCCTGATAGTAAGGATAGTTAGGAGCACTCCGTTTTTTCCTTGTTTATAATTGAGGTTGGCCCACTCGGAATGTGCTGATGTGGTCCTTGATTCAGGGACTGGGGAAGAAGTGACCTAGAGACCCGTCTCTCCTCCCCAGGAGACAACGATGCAGGTTGAGAGGGCCAAAGAGTTCATTTGATTTCATGCTCCTCTTTCCAGTTGGGAAGGAAAAGAAAGTGATTTTGGAATGTGCTGCAGATGGACTTTTATAGCTGCCACTAAACTAAGTTTTAAGAACAACATCTTCTAGTGAGAGAAAAAATTACACAACAAATGTCCCTGATCATTTTTCTATGTAGAGTGAAAGCCCAGTTATAAATTACATCAAGTACTTAAATCATGGCATGACCTACCAGTGACCTTTTGCCTTCTCAGTCCAGCCAGCCTGCGGACTCCCCCCAACCACTGTAACCATGGCAGCCGTATTACAGGGGGGACGGAGGGTGCAGTGGGACTTACGTAACCCACAGGCCCGTCTCTGTCCCGGCCCTCTGCTCACATTAACACGAAGCAGTATATAATTTAGAAAGGGGGAAATGCGATCATAGCTTTTGCCCCCACACTGCTATGAAATTCCAGGCTTTTATGTGCAGGAAGCTCCGTGTTGATCTTGGCGTCCCCATGGGTTAAAAATCTTGTTTAAATGTTGCAGCCTTAGAATAGTCTTTGAGGTTTTTCTATGTTGTTTTATAAAAGGCTTCTGCCTGATTATTTACAGATGCCGTCTCTGAGAAAGCTGAAAATAGTCTCACTACGAATACTGAAATTTGGACTCAGGTTTCCCTTACTATTTTATGGTGAACAGCACTCGAGCCCAAAGACTAGGCTGCTCAACTGGCTTTTGAATGGGGGTTTCTGTCAGTGTCTCTGCCATTATGGTTTCTGCTGACTTGACTCCTGTCAAAGGAGTCATCCATCAATGCACTCATCCAACAAATATTTGCAGAGCCCTACTACGTGTCAGGTCTTGTGTCAGCGGCTGGGGACACAGGGATGAAAACCAAGGCTCTGGCTTTGAGGAGCTCAGTCTAAGGAGAGGAAGTAAGTATGAGAAATACTGTCACAAATGCTGGGGTCCCCTCACAGGGCACAGGGAAGGGCAGGTAAGCAGAGAAGCCTACTCAGTTACTCAATCTCTCTCCCATCTTCACCTGGCTCCGTTAGTCATAATAAACAAGGTAGGATCAGGTGTGGTGTCCTTCTCTCAGTTTTGAAACCTTCTTCAGATCTGAATCAAGCCTCTGCCTCTGGGAGGACATGATCTGTAATATTTCAGACTAAGAGAGACCCATTCTTGTTCTTCAAAACTCTAGAGAAGAACTTAGTAGAACCTTCATAAATGTGTCCACAGCATTCACGAGCTTAGGCAGACAGCTCTTCAGTCTCCATAACCAAAACCCTTGAGCTGTCACTGAAGTTACTCTCTTCTGCACCAGGCATGGTGGAAATCCTTTTATCTGTCCATACTTAGAGTCATGCCATGATCTGCTCCTTTCCAGGCTAAGCAATCCTGGCCTCTCCCACCCAGGTCTCACTCACCTCCTCTCAATGCTTTCAGTGTCAGGTCCTGGACTCACTCCAAACCTTCCTTATCCCTTCTCAATTACAAAACCCAAAACTGGGCCAGGAAAGGAGTGTGCTGGGCCAAAGACTTTCCTTCCCAATTCCTGCAAATTACTGAGAGACTCTACAGGCTGGTTAAATGAATCTCTTTTTACAGGATAACCAGGGGAGACTCTGGGATGACAGCACTGGGGGAAGAGGTTGAGGAGAGTAAAATACCATCCTTACAGGTTTAATTAGGGAAACATGGCTCCCATGGTCATCGACATTACCACTCCCAGCACCATGAACTTCTCTCTGGAGCCATCAGGACATGTGGGTGAATATTGGAGAAGTGCTTTTGGATCAACAGTAGTGCCATAAATCACTGTTAATGAGTCAAAGACTTCATGTAATTTACAACTTGCAGTAATAATTACCTGGTGAGTTTAAGAATTCACCACTCCATCTTTTATTCTGTAGTCTCTTCTTAAAGAAAAATGAACCAATCTAAGCTGAGAGCAATAATATAATCACATCCCATCTTGACATAGCATTTTTTATTTTCCAAAGTACTTTCCCACATAGAACCTCATCTAATTCTCACAATAACCTTGTGCTGTGAATCTTAAATGCACTAACTTACAACTAAGGAAAGAGAGGCACAGAGGTGTTATGTGGCTTGCTCAAGATTACACAGGAAGTATCAGAGGTGGGACTGAAAATGCAGGTTGGTCTCACCGATCTCTTTCATATTCTAACTACTATTTGCAAAATATGCCATAGGTTATATGGCAAGTTTTCATATCCATTATCTTGCTGGTCCTCAAAATATTCCTAGGATGCAAATAAGGAACTAGCAATAATAAAAACTGTGCAGAAAATAATTGCAAAAAAGTTTGAAATGGATCTGAATGATTAATGGGTGGTATCAGTGGAAAACTAGGCCTTGCCTATGCAGCCTTCCAGGTTACCTGAGCCTATGAGGTCTTTGCATGTTTTGTGGTCTTTGGGCTACTTTACAACTTGTAAGTTGTAGATGACTGAGAGGAATGTAAATGATTCTTGCCCACAGATATGCACATGAAATTTGTCCACTGGAAGTGCAATTGATTTCCCTCTCTCTGTGGAAGAAGCCAATTTTGCATCTAACTAACCCAATCCTAATTGCCTACATATGCACCTGCCCTTTGGATTCTCCTTTGAACTGATTGTAACATTACAGATTCTCTCATTAATGAATGAGTTAAATAAATCCTTGACACATGTTCATTTGACATTTGTATGAGAGTCATGATTTTCCCTTTTAAAATAATCATCCTTTAACAACAGCTAACATTTCTTGAACACTTACTAGAAGCCCTTACTAAGGGCTTTATATACATTTAATTCTCACAACCATCACAAGGCAGGCACTCATTATCTCTGTTTTCTAGATGAGAAGACCGGTTTAGAGAGATTTGATAACTTGCTCAAGGTCCCACAGTCCGTGGAGAGGGAATCCTTTCTCTCTGAGGCCATCGCTGTTGATTTTTCCTTGGGGTATGCAATATCTGGAACTAAATAATTAGGGCAACCAGGTCCCTGACAGAGGTGGGCACGTGAGGCCCTCTGAAGCAGTTGTGGGTGGCAGTCTGCAGTTCATGCACTGCCTTCTCATTTTACATGTTGATCAACATCCTACTGATAGACAATTTGGGGTATACTCGACGTTATCTGTCTCCCACACAGCATGAGTTGAGGGAAGAGAGTATCCTGGATACAGCACTGGCCCTATAGTTAAAAGAGGTGCATTCTTTTTTTTTTTTTTCCCAAAGAAATAAATAAAATCTTTAATAAAAATAAAACTCATTAAATAGAGCTCCTTTACAAATGGATGTTAGCAATAGCACCCGGAGGTAGAGGAAATATCTCACATGTGTAACACAGATGGACACAGACACAAACAAGATGCAAACAACCCTGGCTCGGTTACTGAAAAACAGTGTTATCCTAGACAGGACACTTAACTTTTCTGGTTAGTCAAAAGGGAGGAAGATCAGATGGACAGACGGGTAAGAAGGACAAATTCAGCTATGCCCACAATGCTAACAAAAACAATGTACACAGAGCAACATACATGGGTCCCTGCCCTTTCGGTCATTAAATGTGGGCCTCAGGGGAGGGGGAAATCCTTATTTAAAAACTGATAAAGCGGGTGCCTGGGTGGCTCAGTTGGTTGGGCGACTGCCTTTGGCTCAGGTCATGATCCTGGAGTCCCGGGGAGTCTCAATGGGGAGGCTGCTTCACCCTCTGACCGTCTCCCTTCTCATGCTCTTTCTCACTCTCTCTCTCTAAAATAAATAAATAAAAAATCTTTAAAAAAAAAAAACTGATAAAGCAGCAAGAATTGCTGGTCATCCAGTACACACAGGTGGAAGAGTTCTACATCTTGCCCCTGCAGACAGAACTGTCCTTGGGTGATCCCCACAGTCTGAGCCCTTTAAAGTCTTCTTCAGAAGATCCCTGGGGAGTGACTCAGGGATGCAGTGCTCTTGGGAGAAAAGTGAAATTCTATGTCTGGACTAAAAAGATTGAGGCTTATCTATGTAACCACTAATTTCTAGAGGAAAAAGACCTTTTCTTATTCACCTTTAATCTGCCCAGTGATTGGCACAGCTCATAACCAACCCTCAAATGTACACTGAACATAACTGACGATAAGTCCATTAACTAGTTAAATAATTAATGCAACAAACATTTATTGGGCATCTATCACATCCTTGGCATTATCCCAAATGAAGGAGAGGCCAAGCCCATCCCACCACATTCATGGGCAGGTGGGACGTCCTTCCTGGATTCCACTCTCCTCTCTGTCTTTGGGGAGGCATTCTTTCCCCCCTTCAAAGCTGTCATTTGTGTTAAATTGTCATCTTTTAAAAATGCACAATTCTGCGCACTGGGTGGCTCAGTCGGTTAAGTGTCTGCCTTCGGCTCGGGTCGTGATCCCAGGGTCCTGGGATCGAGTCCCTCATTGGGCTCCCTGCTCTGCGGGGAGTCTGCTTCTCCCTCTGCCTCTGCCTCCCTCTTTCTGTCTCTCATGAATAAATAAATAAAATCTTTTTTAAAAAATGGACAACTCTACACAAACTGTTATTTCCCCTCATGGAGGTCCTACTTAATGACATTTCCCCAATAAATATTGACTAAATGTCTGCCATGGGTTATGCCTTGTTCTATGTGCTGGATTAAAACAGAGAAAGTCTTTGCTCCTGTAGAGTTTATGTTCAACTTAAGATGAGACAGAGTGATGAGGAGACAGATGAAACTAAAAGAACCTTTCAAAAACACAACCAAATTGTAAAGAGAGAAGTAAAATTGTCTCTTTTTGCAGATGCAATGATACCATAGATAGGAAACCCTAAAGACTACACCTAAAATGGTTAGAAATAATCAACAGATTTAGAAGCTGCAGGATACAAAATCAATATAAAAAATCACTGCATTTCTATGCATTAACAATGAACTATCGGAAAAAAATTAAGAAAACAATCCCACTTAAAACCGCATCAAAAAGAATAAAACAACCTAGGAATAAATCTAACCAAGGAAGTGAAAGAGCTGTACACTGAAAATTATAAGACATTAATGAAAAACTAAAGATGACACCAATAAATGGAAAGATATTCTGTGTTCATGGATTGAAAGAATGTTAAAACGTCCATACTACCCAAAGCAATCTACAGAGTCAATGCAATCCCCATCAAAGTTCCAATGGCATTTTCACAGAAACAGAGCAAGCAATACTAAAATCTGTATGGAACCACAAAAGACCCTGAATAGCCAAAGCAATCTTGAGAAAGAACAAAGCTGGAGGCATCATGCTCTTTGATTTCAAACTATGTTATGAAGCCATAGTAATCAAAATTGTATGGTATTGGCATAAAAACAGCCACACTGATCAGTGTAACTCAATAGAGAGCCTAGAAATAGACCCACGATTATATGGTCAATTTATGATAAAGGAGCCAAGAATACACGAATGGAAAAGAATAGCGTCTTCAGTAAATGGCATTGGGAAAACCTGGATAGCCACATGCAAAAGAATGAAACTGAACCCCTATCTTATACCATTTACAAAAATATACTCAAATTGCATTAAAGACTTGAACATAAGACCTGAAACCATAAGACCCCTAGAAGAAAACTTAGGGTGTAAACTCATTGACATTGGTCTTAGCAATGATTTTTTTGGATTTGACACCAAAAGCAAAGGCAAGTAAAAATGAGTAAGTGGAACTACATCAAACTAAAAAGCTTCTGCACAGCAAAGGAAATCATCAACAAAATGAAAAGGAAACTATGGAATGGGAGAAAAATATTTTTAATTGCGTTGTTTTTTTGCTATTGAGTTGGATGAGTTCCTTGTGTATTTTGGATCTTAGTCCTTTACTGGATATGTGGGTTGCAAACTTTACACCAGGAAACTTTAAAAAATTATCAGAAATCTTGTCTTGAATTTCAAAAATAAAATTATAAAAAACCTAAGCGAACAAATTTATACTTTTTATATCTCTCCAGATCAAGTTAAATGATGGCAAAAAAAGACTGATTTTCATATGATTCTGTGGTGTCTCTCATTTTCAGAGAATACAGAAATCAGATCTTCAAGCTACTCAGTGGGTAACTGACCAAATGGTCAGAACACATGCCATAATTGCTCAGCTATCTGTTATTATGGCTAAAAAAGCGATTGATTAGAAATTATATCCAATTGATATATATAGACACATGTCTGTCGGAGCTCATTTAAAAGAAATTACTTTAAATAAAGTATTATTCCCCAAATGAATCAGCATTGCATTTAATTAGGTAACTAAAAACTATCTTTTTTTCAGACTTAAGTTAAAAATTATAAGCCAATATAATTTGGGAGAATAGTAATTAAGACACTAAACTATATATAAATATAATGGCTTTCCATTAAGATTTCATTAACTTAATGTTTTTCTCCCTTTGGATTAAATTACATCAGGCCAAAATGAACTTGCCCCCAAGCAAATTTTCTAAGGAATGAATATAACATTTACTAGGAAACACAAATACAGTAAAGGAATTTTCTTAAAGATATTTTTTAACAGATGGAAGGCTTTACTTTAAAAATGTAAAAGGTCATAAAAGCCCCTTTTTGGGGGGCAATCATAATTTTTTTTAACAGGCCAAAGTGAATATTCTTAACACACACGTGTGACTTTTAATTCTTTAAAATGCAGTGGGGAGTGATTTTTCCTTAACAGTAAGAAGGAAAATCCCTCTGAGATTGTGAAGCCGTAGAATTTGAGACTAAAAATTTGCTCACATCAAGACGCTGTTAGTTAACCATCTGCTTTGTGTGTTTGTGTTTTCTTAATGAAAGCATTTAGTTTCCCCACTAGTAAGGATGCAGATTTCAAAGCAGTTAAACTACTGTTAGATCAATGTGCACCACACCAGACAGCATCTATACTGGGCTGATTTGATAGTAAACAACGCAAACAAACAAAGGTATTTTCTTATTCAATTCATTGCCAACACCGGCTAGCAGAGAATCTGCACCAGAGTGAAAGGGAAGGTAGGGCTGTGTGGTGGCCAACGTTGAACTGAACGTCTAATTCCAGGCCTATGTGAATAACGAAATCTCAGTGAACAACCAAATCGGGAGATCCCCTACCACCCCATCTATCTAATCTAGCACCCTTTACTTGCTATTTTTTTATTTTTTTGGTGAGATGATTCTTTTAACTACACTCCATAGACAAGACATGCTTATAAATTTATAAAAAGTTATACATGTATAAATAAATTTATAAATTCATAAAGGTCTGTTTAAACAAGAAGTTTCACTTCGATAAGAGAATTATAAACTATGCAAATCTTTTATTTAAAATGATGTGAGGGGCGCCTGACTGGCTCAACCAGTAGACTATGCAACCCCTGATCTCAGGGTCAGGAGCTTAAGCCCCACACTGGGCGTGGAGCCTACTTAAAAAAAATGAAGTGATAAATTATAATTAATGTGTAAGTATAATAATGGCACTAAATTTAGATATGGAAATTCTCCTCAAAGTTGCTGAGTGTGAATACTATCAAACCTTTCCTTTCTGTTGATGCTTCTGGCTGAGAACGGAAGAAGCGATGGAGGCTTAAATTGAAAAATTCTTTACATGGTTTCTGGTGACCATGTGTGGAGGGCAATGTCTTTTTCTCTAGAGTCTCAAGGTAAAATGTCTCTGATTTGAAATCAGAATTGATCTGCTGTTCTGCTAACCACGGCTCGAATACCGCCATAAAGCTTTGATGGAGGATTTCCCAGGATGAGGTTGTAAATGGCAGTTCTTGCCATCCTGATGTTTCAGAAAGAGCCAAGATTGTGAACTTTCACATCAGTCAAAACTATCCATGTCTGTGTCAGATTCTCTCTGGTGATTTTGATTTTTCCTCCTTCGCCAGGGATTCTTCCTATTGCCCGGGACAGGTGGTCTCCCTTTATGGGCTTCACGTCTGTAATTCCAAGACTCTAGAAAGAGGTCCTCCAACCTAATGAGGGCAAGTGCATCCTCCACTGGAAACCCAAGAAGAAAGGCTTTCACAAAATCAGCTGCTTCTGTCAGAGCACGAACATCCTTGGTTTCTTTACAGGTCCCGATTTCTACATTCCTCGATTTTAAGGAACAGGGTACCTGAAGTCCCAAATGTTCTACGATGGGAGATGGGAGTAACTCTTTTCATCCAGTTATCTTTTAATGGCATGTGGCTATTAGTTGGAACAGGGATCTTCCTTGTTTCTTCTTTCTGGCCCAGGAATCCACGGCCAGTGGCGGGTGGCAAAATGGGCTTCGCTGGCCGAGCCTCCGCTGTGTCCATGCAGCCCATGTCCCCACATCCCCTGACTGCAGACGGCTGCTCAGCCTGCCTTTTTCCCCACCCACCGGCCGACCCGGCTGGTGAGCTGGGTGAAGCCGTCCTAGCCTGGAAGCCCAGTGCTCTGTGCTTCCCTCCCCAGGAACCTACAGCCCCCATGTGCTTCTGGCCCTTACTGCTCTTATTTTAATTCACAGCTCTTATCACTGCCTGGCATTACAGGTTTATTGTTTGTTAATTTATTTTCTGTCTCTCCCAGTAGAATGGGAACTGCCTCAGGGCTGGCTCTGGTTTGCTCACTTGCTGTATCCCCAGCTCCCAGAACAGGGCCTGGCACATGAAGTTGCTCAATAAATAAATCCTTTGGAGAACTACAGACTCTGGACCTAGATAACTCTGCTTATTAATTATCCCTATTTTGAAAACTTGTATTTTTCCAGAGCTCTTTCCTAATTACCTAATTATTTACTAATGAATGTATTATTTATAGCACATTTGAAAGATAATGTTCCCTTTCACTTATATGTTGCATTTGAAACAGTGAATTGAAAATCTCTTAGGTTTTATTTGTACAGGCAAAACTGCTAAGAATATGAGTATGAATGGGCTAAGCTAAATTCATTAATCCAATCAAGTATTTTATAAAAAGTAGAAATTTAAATTTTTTTAAATTTAAATTTAAAACTTCTTTAAATTAAAAAAAATGTTTAAAGGGGCGCCTGGGTGGCTCAGATTGTTAAGCATCTGCCTTCGGCTCAGGTCATGATCCCAGGGTCCTGGGATTGAGCCCCACGTCTGGTTCCTGGCTCCTGCCTCCTGCCTCCTGGCTCCTGGCTCCTGGCTCCTGCCTCCTGGCTCCTGGCTCCTGGCTCCTGGCTCCTGCTTCCTGCCTCCTGCCTCCTGCCTCCTGGCTCCTGGCTAGGTGGGGAGCCTGCTTCTCCCTCGCCCTCTGCCTCTCCCCTGCTCATGCTCTCTCTCTCTCTCTATCTCTCTGTCTCAAATGAATAAATAAAATCTTTAAAAAAAAAAAAAAAAGTTTAAATAGTCAACTTTAAATTATTTTGAACCTACCTCCATATCACCACGAAAAACAATTATCAAACAGACACAAATCCAACTAAAGAACTGAATATTCTGAAAAAGAGGGAAAACTTTTACTGTATAGTCATTGTCATATGAAAGAATGTTTTTAGGACCCAAAATGGAGAATGAGTAATAAACCTAGTGTTCCTGACAAAACAAATATGTTTTGTTAACCCAAAGGGCCAAAATTTTAAAAATATAGAATGATCCCATGATTATACTCTTCATCATCTTTGCACGTAAACGGCTGTCCACTTTGTATTTAAGTGGGTGGCAACACATAGGAACCATGATCAGATCATGTGGCCTCTTACAGCTGGTCAACACATTTTATCTTGACTGGCGTACCCTGTAGGATTTGGATCGGGCACTTCCTACTTTGCATCTCATCTCATAACATACTGAAGATTCTTTAGGACAAGAATCATGCCTTATTCATGTTTATTTCTTGAGGCACTTTGGAGGCCTGACACAGAGTTGGTGTTCAAAAAATCATAATTGAATGAATGAATGACCCATGGAATGTGGAGGAGGGAGGAGAGAGCAAAGGGCCACTGAGGTGTCTAGCTTGGGTAAATCGATGAAAGGGGGAACTCATGAGGAGGAGCACACAGGGAGCAAGCTAATGAGTCTGACTTTGGACGTGTTGAGTTTGACATCCTACTGCATATCTGGGTTGGAGATCGCCCGTAAGTAGTTGGGAAAACCAGGCCGCAAAGTACCAGGGCTCCTTCTCTCACATTCACTGGTCCTTGGTCCTTCCAACAGGGGTATGCTAGAAAAGCAGCAGCAACAGCAGTAGTAGTGGTGATGATGATGATGATGATGTTGATAATTGCTAATTGCTAACACTTACTGAACCATTGCCGTGTACTATGAGTTTATATATATGATCTTATCTAACTATTACAGAAACCCAAGGAGGTAGATACCAGTACTGTCTAGGGAGGTTAAATAACTTGCCTATGGTCGGTCACAAGCCTATACTCCTAGTCATTTTACTAAAATCCAAACCAATCCGAGAAACCTTGAAGAGTAGATGAGTACTGCCATCCTTAACTCTAAACATGTATCTTCTCGATTTGTCCCTCTACCCTCAGGTCTGGAAATATTTCCACAGTGAACCTGGACTTGACTATGTCCATTCACTAACCTAATTAATTTATTCATTCATTTACTAACAAATACTTATTCAGTTCCAGATATTGTGTTAAGTGCTGGCACCTACATTAAAGCCAGTACTAAAATAATGTTATCACTGGCAATAAAAATAATAGCAGCAAGAGTTTATAAAATACAACAAAAGAAGCAACAGAGTATGTGGACATTCCTACTACAAAGGGAGCCTGGTTTCAACTTCTAATCTGGCTACAAAACCTCATTTAGCTTGGCTGGGTCTCAGTGTCCTTATAGAAAAGTTAAGGGGTAAAATTACAGCCAGTTCTGCTATATTGCTACTTTGAAAATACAAACTCTTTCCAAACCATTTGATATATTAGAAAACAATCTGAGCATTACATGAATTTCACTTTTTTGCTAATACACAATTTCTTCTGTGACAAACACTAAGTGAATGCAGAAAACTTCATCCAGCTGAACTGAGCCATTCTGGAATACACAAAATGTGTGCGCGCATACACACACACACACACACACACACTTTAAACACCTCCCAGCTACCTCAGTTCACTGTGTGTTGAGAGCCACACCCGTCCATATCTGGTGTTAGAACTTTCCATCTGATATCAGATAAACCTCCTTCCACCCCTTCACAAAAACTCACAAGCTACAACCCTTCCATTATCTACCTCCTCAAGCAAATTCTTCAAAAGAAAGTGCCATGCTTACTGTTGTATTTATATTTTTCTTAACATGTGTTTCTTTAACATGTATAAAACTGTGCTAACCTTTTTATAGAACCTTATCTTTTTTAAAAATATGTCAGTGGTAAGGTCTTTGAATGTTGTGACCCATGCCCCTTACCCCACTTTTCCCATTAGCCTGTGGTTTTTATTACATGATTTTGCACAGTGCGGGGGTTTTTAGAAAGGCAATATGTTGAACGATAGCAGAACTGACTGTACTCAGATCATGCTCAAATTTAATGTCAGTTCCGCGTAACTCCACTATGTCATTCCTAGATTGAATGTTTACTTCTGATAGTCCTTTAAACAAATATTAACATGCTGAATCACATCAATAGGAGGCTGAAAATAAAAAGTAGCATTTCTTTAAGTCAACTGGCTTTTTTTTTTCTATAAGGGAAAAAAGGACCAGGTCATATCATTTAAATGACCACATACTCACTGTTCATTTTGCTACTCCCTCAGGGAAAGCACCTACTTCCTTGTACTTGAAAATTCAGCATTTTAGAAAGGCTGTCCCTTATCCAAACCATAAGAGACTCTTAATCATAGGAAATAAACCAAGTGTTGCTGGGGGGTAGGGGGATGGGGAGATGGGGTAACTGAGTGATGGACATTAAGGAGAGAATATGATGTAATGAGCAGTGGGTGTTATATAAGACTGATGAATCACAGACCTCTACCTCAGAAACCAATAATACATTATATGTTAATCAGTTGAACTTAATTTTAAAAAATGGAGAAAGAAGGAAAGAAAGAAAGAGAAAGAAAGAAAGAAAGAAAGAAAGAAAGAAAGAAAGAAAGAAAGAAAGAAAG